>NW_007735013.1:71742-73963 GCF_000696425.1 Galeopterus variegatus
AAGTCACTTGATTAACTCTGTGGGATACAAATTGATTGCATTATTGTTTGAATGATAAAAAACACTGAAAGTGGCCACTGCTTACTACTCCTGCTAGCAGCTAAGTCAGAGTGAACTCTTCCGTCTGTGTATAGAAGGAAAACTTCACCTCCTATAAGCTAATCAAAACAGTGGTGTTCAGGAAAAGCAACACACATGAAAAGCATAATTGCATGTGACAGAGTGGATGCATGATGGTAATTGACATTTTTGTAAATGACTGTAGGTGAGAGTTATATCTTACTTTTTCCGAAAACACAAATAGATAGAAATTCAATTGTTGATGTGTGTATTTTTATATAATTTTGTAACAAGTTTTAAAGTAGAATAATTTGGAAAGTCATTGTTTGTATTATAAAAACTTAAGAAATAACTTTACTAAACTTTTCTTCTGCAGTCATCCAGAAAAGACTCAGCAAAGTTACTTAACATTATCATCAATAATGAATTTCTTAATATGCAAGGATTATCAACGCACATTAGGTAATTTCCACTGATTCATCTGGAAAAGTGAGAATGATGTTAACATATTTTTAAATGTTGTATTCAATACACATTAATGGTTAAGGTACTCAAGGTGTTCAATCATATTTCATACTTTCAGTCATTTTTCATACATTCTCTTTACTACTTTTACTCTCTTCCTTTTACATGTTCAATTTTTTAAATTTTTAACCTTTGCCTTATACGTGAATTATATGTTTAGGAATAGTTTAAACTAGGAAGAATCCTAAGTTTTGAGAGTTGGTAGAAAAATGTCATTATTTAAACTAATTTTTCTGTAACAGTGCAGGTCCACAAAATATAAATAAAAATGAAACATTAAACATACTCTTTACATTGTTAATCTAAAGTTAAATTTAAAGTTAAATTTTAGAAAAATTCATACAGACAAATTATTCCCCAAAACTGGTTCCTTTTCCTTTGGGATTATTGAGTACTGCTAAGGTAGGAAGTCATAAATCTGTCCTTACTCAATAATCTATTCCCACATGCCATATAACAGTCTTTGTTCTCTGACCACTGTTTAGAAATATTTTCCTTTATCTTTAAAGAAGTTATCTGAAATATGATGCAGGAACCATGTACTATGCTCAAGGGATGAATGTTGAATCAAAAGAGAACATGCACTCAAGATGCTAAAACTTACGGGGAAGGAAAGAGAGTTCCAGAAGGAATGAAAAATGTTTTTTCTGCTACATTGTTTCAGGGCTACTTCAACATGTTTCCAAATTTTTACTTGTTACTAAGGTAGATATCAACAGCCACTCAATTTTTTTCTTGCTAATGGGAATTTCAGTCTATCCTCTGAGCATCCTCAGATGTCCCAGGAGATGAATCTTGATTGTCAACATCAGTGATGGTGGGTTCAGTCCCCACTGACGAGTGACTGATATTGTCTTGTTTCAATGAATTCAGAGTATTATGCATAGAAAAAAATTACCATTACCAGAAATTTAGAAAGTTCTAGAATCTTACAAAGATGTTTTGGTTTATTAGGTTTTAATTCCAATTTCAGTGTGAACTTTGGTAGATTTTTAAACCTCTCCTAGCCTTAGTTTTGATACTCATAAGGAGGAAATTCATAATACCTAACTGATGAATGTTTATAAAGGTAAAATGAGGTAATTCCTATGTAATGCTTAAAAGTGAGTACTGCTAAGGTAGGAAGTCATAAATCTGTCCTTACTCAATAATCTATTCCCACATGCCATATAACAGTCTTTGTTCTCTGACCACTGTTTAGAAATATTTTCCTTTATCTTTAAAGAAGTTATCTGAAATATGATGCAGGAACCATGTACTATGCTCAAGGGATGAATGTTGAATCAAAAGAGAACATGCACTCAAGATGCTAAAACTTATGGGGAAGGAAAGAGAGTTCCAGAAGGAATTAAAAATGTTTTTTCTGCTACATTGTTTCAGGGCTACTTCAACATGTTTCCAAATTTTTACTTGTTACTAAGGTAGATATCAACAACCACTCAATTTTTTCCTTGCTAATGGGAATTTCAGTCTATCCTCTGAGCATCCTCAGATGTCCCAGGAGATGAATCTTGATTGTCAACATCAGTGATGGTGGGTTCAGTCCCCACTGACGAGTGACTGATATTGTCTTGTTTCAATGAATTCAGAGTATTATGCATAGAAAAAAATTACCATTACCAGAAATTTAGAAAGT
>NW_007735013.1:76650-84222 GCF_000696425.1 Galeopterus variegatus
TTTCAGAAAAGCTGAAAATTAATGTGTAAGGGATATTGTATTGATAGCTAGAAAGTAGTTAAAGATTTGTCATCTATATTTATATTGAATTTTCTGTATAAAATGTAGAAATATTAATAAACTATTTTGGATATTAATTGAGCATCCAATTAATAATAAAATGTAAAATAAAATTAAGGTGATATTAATGCAGACATAATATGCTTTTGGTTTGGTTTTCAGATGCTTAATTTGCAGGCCAAATTCCAGATTTACAAACTAACAAAGAGATTCCAATTTTGAAAATAAGCAAAAATTGGGTCAGAACTAAATCTAGACAGTTTTGTGGTACATCTCTCATACTTGGACAGTGACAGAGACATTGTGATTTGATTATATCGGTTCTATAAACACAATCCTTGATCTTTTAAATATCAAGGCCTCATTTGTATATCAGTAAAAAGATAAAAGATGTGATGTAGCCCTGGGAAGCTCATTCCCTTAGTTCACATTCCTAATATTATATAGGCTGTAGATCATTAAATTATACTGTGCCTTCTTATTATGTATTGCAAAATAAATTTCTGGTTTTCTTCAGTAAGTTTTGTTTTACATCACAATTTTTTTTCCCCTTCGTGAGACTGTGAAATGCTCATGTTTTTCAGATTTGCTTAGGTTTTCAGATGAATAAAATTTTAATGTTGATTCTAATAAAGGTATTAATATCCAGAACTTGACTTTTGTATATTAACTTTGCTCTTGGTTTCATCCTACTCCCGATATTTTCTCTTAATATAATTCTCCTTAGTTGCACTTAAATTATGTTGTTTTGCTATGTGTATCATGGTTTTATGCTGCACCAACCACTTTTTAAAGTTAGCTATAAATTAAATATTAATATATAATAAGTGACCTTAATATTTTAACTTAGGTTTGAATACTGTGGTAATTTCAGCAAATATAAGAAATGGTAAATGAAAAGAAAATTGCCTTGGTCAAAAACACGAAAAATTAGTGCATTAAAAACAAAAACAAAAAGTATAGAAAATGTAATTTCTATCTTTGCCTCAAGATTTAAAATATTTAGAGCCAGTTTTATATTCATAATAACTATATAATAAAAAGAAAACTAGTCATGTTATTTTGAGTTAGATGTGCAATTGGGCAAACCCTAAGAAAGAGACCATAGAAAGGTTCTGATTTAGAGAATATTGAACAATAGACCAAAAAGTAGAGTTTTCAAAGGCATCCAAGTTTCAGGATTTAGAATTTGTCCTCTCTTGTTAATTGTACAGAAGAAACTTCATTATTGAATGGTTCAACCACAAACATTCTTTACGTAACTTCCTAAGTTAGTGGGCTGACAACAAAACTGCATGGCAAGAGAAAGTGTGCAAGACCAAAAATGTACAAAATGTCCTTCCTGAGTGACCCTTATAAAAATTATTATTACTGTGCTTTCTTAGCATGAAACACAAAACACTTTCTACCTGGAGTTAGTCCACTAAAACATGAGGGTTCTTTAAGAAGTTCATGGGAAAATTTGTATTGTCTTTTAATTTTATTTTTCCAAGAACTTATTGAAGTGCCTTCATGTGTTTCACATGGCATTACTCAATGTCTTTCGTGGCTACTATTCTCTTTCTTCCATTCATTTATCCTAAATTATTTTGCCTCATCTTCAGAGTAGTGGCTTTGCAATGAGCAACCGCATACCAGATGGTCATTGCTGTGGTTCACTGAGTTTATATCCTAGCAGGAAGTTAGATGATTGCTTTTCAAGGTTCATATCATTCATTGAACAGTCTATTTCACCACAGGGGCTTCTAAAGCTGTCAATATACTTTTGGCTAAACGTGCTCCATCATTTTGTAAATCATAGGACTGTATAATTATATGAATGCTTTGTGGACAATAAGATAATACAATTTTTCTTTCTTTCTACATGTGAAATGTTTATTTGTGTTAGAAATGAGTATTGCCTTAATGTTTATAAAATTCTGTTTTTATTTTTGGAACTACATTACTAAACTTTTTATTGTAGTTTTTTCAAAAATATAAACTTTCCCTAAACAAACTGGATACTGCACTTAGAAAATTTATCTTTAAGTTCTTATTTATCAAATAAACAAAAAGCTCCAAATAAACAAAAACCTCCATAGAAGCATATGGCTTGAAGTTACACAGAATTGGCCCAAACAATTAAGATTTGGTTTCCTCTAAAAGAGACTGACTTTTTCTTTGATTTAAAAAAAAAATACATTGTCAGCATTTTCTAGAAATTGCACAGAAAGAGAAAAAAGTGTAAATTACTACTTTAAGGAAAAAATACTCCTCCAAATTAGCAATACATTATCATAACTTACAAAACTAAGAAATACACAGATTTAATGACTATCTCTATATTGCCAAAGAAAACGGATTAGTTTAAAATAAGACTGATGGATGAAGGAACAATAAACTTGAACAATCCAGTAAACCAACCAAAATATTTGTTATTATATACATTATGGGAAAGGAAAGTAAATAACTTCCTACATAGAAGAAGACACAACTCACAAACGCAGAATGGGGAAATAACGTGTGAGTTGAATGTCAAAGATAAGGCTGACTGCTGCATGAGTGGCTCACAGGGAGATTATATGGTAAAAATAGGAGGCCCTGATTTGGTTTTATGATCATAAGAAAACACAGAAGACCAGCCCATATTGCTTACACGAGAATACCACTCTATCTTTTTGCATGAAATCAAAGTACACACATTTGGGCAATAACCCAGATTACCGATTAGATCATCTTTCAAATGCAAAGGTCCCATATTCAATAGAATGTTAGTTTCATGAGGCCTGGAGCTGTTTCATCCATTATTATACTTAGCAGTGTGGCTTGTGCACAGTGAGTTCTTAATATACTTGTACATGAGTTTTAATTATTGAATATGATTCAAATTTGATAACTTCCAGAAATGGATAACTCAGAAATTCTATTTTACCCTTGGGAAACATTTTCACCAGTGATGCATATTACTTGCTGATTCCAACCTAATTCATTAGGCTAATGTGAGGCTTAAAGTTCCCCTTAATCACTACAACTCAGAAAAATTAATCCCACTGCCCATATGGTCCTAGAACCTAGCTATATCCATTCTTTTGTACTATCAGTTTTAAAGTACCCCATGTCTCAATGCTACTGTCGTATGCAAAAATACAGATACATCTTGGTGTATTTGTCTTGTTTTGGTAATGACAATGATAGAAATAATGTTCAACTTGTTAAATACTATGGATTAGGTATTTTATATACATGAACTAACATAATCCTTATCTTAATACTATAAATCAGGTAGGACTGTCCCCACTGTATTCATACAGATAAGAAAACTGAGGTTGAAAAGTTAAATATCTAAATTAAGGTTCTATAGAGTCTCTGCAGCAGAGGTGTGAAGCAAACCAAGGCTTTTATGAGTCCAGAATCCATTCTTTCCAGAGTTCTTTAGTGTCTTATTTTTTAAAATATTCTCCATTATATCAGAGCACCAGGCACATGTAAAGCTATCAATAGATATTTTAAAATATGCTAAACATATATAAAACACAATAAGTGAATGCTATTACTTCTACATGATTTTAAAAAATACTTTGTATATACGTGAAGCACTTTCTGTGGGATTACTTTAAAAAGTTCATGGAAAGATTTGTTTTTTTTTTCTTTTAGTTCTATTTTTCCTTAAACTTTTTGAAGTATCCTCGTATATGATAAGTGTATATATATATGTATAAATATATATAAGTATATATTTATCTATAGTTCAAAAATTATCTCAGTTAATCTAATCTCTCTCACCTTCACAATATTCTGAGATAAGTAAAAATACTTAATTTTTGACATAAGGAACAACAAACTCAGGTAATACATGGCAGGAAGATAAATCGACTCATGCCCTTAAAGAAATCATGTGTCCTTTGCTCCTTCATGCTGGATAATACCAAAACAATCTAATCAAGACATTGCCATCATTTTATTACACGAAGGTAACTTGCAGAACAAGATTAAGTACATGACAGGACGATTGCGTGTTGGCCTGATTGTTGATTGAATAGCCTGCATTTTCCAGGGAGTGATGAAGAAGCAGCAAGTGAACTGTGACCTTGTAAATTCTTCCTTGTGGCCTGACATCACTGGGATTTAGCTGGCAGGCTTTGAGGAGATAATATAACCCCATTATCAAATGATTCAGGCTTAACTTGCTTCTTCCTTAAAAGGCGTGCAGAACTGTTTTCTATATTAATATCAAATACAACTGTTCACTTTGAGAGACTAGATCCCTTTATTTGAAATGACAGGGCTAATGAAAGCAAAATGTGCTCAAATAATGTTGCTCAGATAATAATGGCAAGTGCTAAAACATTTTCTCAGATAATATTTAAAATAAAATGTTTGAAAATAAACCAAATTAAATCATCAATATGCTAATCTTCAAGAAGAATTTTCAATGCTTGGCTCATGACATTTTAATATTCAGCAGTGCATTTGAGTTCCTTTTTTCTTTGGCATAAAGAGTGTAGCATTCTATGATTCAGGGGGTTACAATATCACATTCTCTTCTCTGGGAGTGTATTTGAGGGAAAAGCCCTTGCATCATACACTCTAGGCTGATGTGGCACTCATTTTTTCTTGATTAAACTATCATTGTGAGGAAGCGTCAAAAGAACCCCCTAAAAGCAAAGGTTTCATCAAGGAGATACTCTCTGTAAACTCCAATAAGGAGATCATTACAGAGTCATCAGCCCCCTGCAAAGTTATAAATTAAAGAATCAGTATGCTATCAAGTGGCATGGACTTAGTAATCTACTATCTTTTCTTTAGAACTGAATGACAACCACACACATTGCAAATACACTAGTCCTCTATTCTTTAAGTTTTAATAAAAAATTGGTTAGCAGGAGATAAATTACACCTTAGAAAATTAGATCATGTGCTCCATGAAGTATGACTTAGACTCTACACTTAGCCAGTGAATATTAGTAACACATGAGAACTACTTTAGAGGCTAAAAAGGAAAATTTGCACTTTCTACATGAATTATTGCCTCACTCAAAATATTCTTGCTCTATATAGTTTTTATTTTTAGCATTCCTCTATGAGATCTTCTCTTAAAGCGCTGTCCCTAGCTGAATCTACCTCCACTCAATGGAAGACATTAATACTTTCCTTATCAAGGTACCTAGCATACTCTACAGATTCTGCTATTACAGCAATTATAACACAATATTCTAATTACTTGATTACATTATGATCTGCCCCACTGGACCACAGAATTTTAAAGGCAGGAATTGTGTCTTAATGAATCTTTTGATACTCTGCCCCTGAAATAGTGCTTTGCACAGGGTAAGCCCTTAATAATTACATTTGAATGAGTAAATTTATTCATCAGTATTATTGCCAAGGAGAAAGGGTGAAAGTGGCATGCTGAAGTTAAGCAGGCAGCATTTCCCAAAACAGGGGGTGCAACTTTTATCATAGATGGAAAATTATGGAAGTTAGAATGAAAATCGAAAGAAATAAGCTTGCAGAGACCTGGCAATAAGGAGTAGGAAGTAAGGTAAACACTCTGGCGGCAGAGTTTAATCTTAAGACAAACAAAATGGCAACAGCAACAAAACTACAGAAGTGCTGCTTTTACGGTTAGACTTGGATAGAAGGATACTTAATGTTGTCCATTTCAAATTAGTCTTCCTTGACTGTAAATGCTTTCTTTAGTGAGGAAATAGTAACAGGTGCTGAGGAAAAGTAGGATGACAGAGCTCACATATGAGGGCACTCCAAAAAGTTCATGGAAATATATAATTTAAAACACAATACAAATTTTTCCATGAACTTTTGAAGTACCTTTGTAAATAATAACAGTATGTACCTGACACTTTATGCCTGCTGTTATGCTAACTCCATGTAAAATAAATTGTGATTTTAGTATTTCTGCCTATCTCTCCATCCCACCATTGCTAAAGAAATAGTTTCTAAAATAACAGAATTTTTGCTCAAAGGCTGTAGTCAATAAGGGACAGAATCAGTATTCATAATAAGGTCATTTTGACTCCAAAGTCCATTATCTGAACTAAGATAGAGGAGAAGGCCCCACAATGGAGATTAATGTTTTGGTAGAGTTGCAAATGCTCCATTGAAACTTTTTCAAAATGCTTTTAAATATCTTAAGTTCTTTTAAACAACTTGGTTTTAAGTATTTTAAAAAGTCTTTTTGATTCAGGGAATTGTACTTTTTTTTTTTTTAATGACTATATGTATGTCTTTTGGCTGATTTACATGTAATGCTCCATTTCCCCCTATTATACTAAAATATTTTTAAGGAAAGATACAAATTGTGTTGGTGAAATATGGAAGTGGTAAGAAGCTCAGACTTTGGAATCAGACAAAATGGTCCAAATCTGGCCTCTCTACCAGACCCCATTTACTCTTGGGAGACATTTCTCCATGGAACTCTTAGGTTTCTGCACGTCTTGTGAGCAGAGGTTCCAACTGTCATTCTGTTCTTCATAGGAGACTATTTACTCAAAGATATTTGTACAGAAAATAGCCTAGGAGGATATGAATAGTAAAGGACATGAGAGTGAGGGACAAGTTTGCTTCAGCCTTGGGAGGCAGAGACAGTGGCTACTCCAGAGCGAAGAGCACAGGCATGCGTACTACCATTACAAAGGATTCAGGTTTCTGAGCTCATGGTTCATCTCCTATGCTACCCCTTAATAGGGGCACAGGTATCTCACGTGCTTCTTGTCATTCTGTGAGAAGTGGGACTTAGGAAACTGTCACAAATCCTGATACTCTGGCTGCTGATACCATTTATGAGTAATAAACTATC
Source organism: Galeopterus variegatus (assembly GCF_000696425.1). Classification (NCBI taxonomy): domain Eukaryota; kingdom Metazoa; phylum Chordata; class Mammalia; order Dermoptera; family Cynocephalidae; genus Galeopterus; species Galeopterus variegatus. The sequence goes on from NW_007735013.1 coordinate 83,507, forward strand.
CTTCATTTCTGACCAAGAGTCTTGTGTGTTTTATCACCATCCATGAAACAGAGGCAGAGAAACTTGTTAACTTTCAAGTAGAGTAAAATCTCAGACTCTTCATAATTCTTGATATTTACTAGCTGAGTAATCTTGGAGTATTTTTGAATATCTGAGCTTGTGAAATTTAAAAGTGATAATGATTATAAATTTCTTAGCACATTTTTAGCATTTGAATAAATAACAGCTAATAGTAGTGGCCCTGCGATTGCAGCAGCAGCAGCAGCAGTGATAATATCAGTAGTAGCAGAAGCACCAACAGCAAAAAAGACCTAACACTGAAAGACTGCCAGTATGTGGTAGTTATTTTCCTAAGTGGCAGGTATAGGCTATGTTATTTAATCCACACAACAAACAAAATAGGCTTTTGTTTCTGTTTTCTCTCATTGGTTAGATAAGATAAATGATCAAATTGTTGAACTGATTTGCATGAAATAACTCATGTGGTAACTGACGAAGCTGAATAAGAAGCTAGTAGTGTCTGATTTCCAGAGGTTTCTACCTCATGCATTTGCAGCCACATGTTTGGGAGAAAGCTACAAAGCAATTCAGATGGGCAGTTGGACATTCCCACATCTCATTCATATGGGAAATACAGAAACATATGTAAAAAAATAAATGAGATACAACTCATTTACTCTGTTTTTTTAGGAAAGAAAGACCAGAAAGAAAACAAT
>NW_007735014.1:0-6737 GCF_000696425.1 Galeopterus variegatus
TGTTCAGGTAGTTATCTAAACCAGTGTTTCCTCAAGTGGGGACCATAGACTTCTGAGGGTCCCTGGGAATCCTTCAGTACCGCCACAGACTCAAATGTATTCTCATAATAATGCTGAGAATTTTATTGCCTTTTTCACTATGTGAAAAGCAATGATGAGTAAAACTGCTGATCCCTGAATACGAGTGAAGTCTGTGGTGCCAGTCTGTGCTGGTAGTCACCAAGTACTCACCACCACCACTGAAGCCATTTTCACTAAAAACGTCTTTGATGAAGCGATACAAGTGATTAATTTTTGAAATATTAACCTTTGTGCTGTGGATTGACTGAACTGTGTCCTTCAAATTTCATATGTTGGAAGCTTAATTACCACTGTAACTGTTGGAGGGATGGGAAATCCTATTACGGTCATTGAAAGGTGGGGCCTTGAAGAGGTGATTAGATTTTAGGATCATGCTGTAGTGAATGGATTAAAAATGGTGGTCCAGGGTGTGGTTCTGAGGGCTTTAAAATGAGAGCATGTGAGAGTCTCTCTCTCTCTGCTCTACCATTTTCTGCCATGTGAGACTCCTGGGTCACTGTTGCCACCACCAAGACCCTCACCAGATGTGTTCCCTATACTGTGGACTTCCTAGGCTCTGAAATTGTAAGCAATAGATTTTGTGTTCTTTATAAATTATCCAGTTACAAGGATTTTGTTATGAGCAACAGAAATGTACTAGTACACTTTGAATACATTTTTTTTAATGTCACTCGGAGTGATGAAACAGAAAGTTTGCATGAAGCACTTCTGCTGCGTACTAAGTGAAGTATGACGGTTGTCTTGAGATGCAAACTGGACTAAACCGCTTTTTAACACCATTTTTCACCTGAAAGAATAGCTGACAGACAAACTATGGTTTTTCAGACTTGGGCAGTTGGCAGAAATTTCCTTAAAACTGAGTGAATTGTGCCAGTCATTTCAGGAAAAACTACTGGTGGTATTTGTTGCCAATGATAAATTTGAATTTTCAAGCAGAAATTAGAATTTTGGAAAGCCAACATGAGGTTGTCATCTTCCCAATATGTAAAGGCTTACCTGAGGAGATCAGTAGCGATGTTAAGAAATGTGATTTTTTTTTTATATATATTGTATAATGAAATGTCTGAACATTTGGGAGATCTATGTGACTTAGTCACAGTATTTTTCAAATGACCAATACCTGGTATTACAGAATCATGCGTAGGTGAAGAATTCATTCAAAATTCAAGATAGATCATCAAACTTTAATGTAACAGCATATGAAAATTTCATTGTTATGACTTCAGGTTTCATAATGCAAGTAACCTTTAAGAAACAACCACTTGTTGAGTTTTGGTGTAGTGTCCAAGAATAAAACCTACAATTATGTAAAAAAGGCTGTTAAAATACTGTTTTCTTTTTAACTTTTTTTCTTCTTTATATTTTCTTCTCTCTTTTTAACTGCCTATCTTCAGGAAGCAAGATTTTCTTTATAAACTTCAACCAAAATAACATATTGCAACAGATTGAATGAAGCAGCAAATATGAGAATCCAACTGTCTTCTGTTAGTTCAGACACTCATGAACTTTTTTTTTTTTTAACATTTACTTGTATGTATTTGTGGGGTACAGTGTGTTGTTTCAACACATGCATATACTGCACAATGATTCACTTAGAGTAGACAGCATAGTTTTGTACCTGATAGCCCACCATGTTCCATGTTAGGTCAGACATTAAAGAAAGTTTTCACTGTTGAAGCAAGTGACTTCTCCATGAATTTATTGCCCTTTTCCCCTAACTTCTTGTCCTTAAATATCACCCTTGCCCACAAATCCTTCCTTAACCCTCTGGAACTGGCATAGATGTGTTCACTTACAATGTCAGTTAGTCTTTGCTACATAACAAATCACACCCAACGTAATGCCTTACAGCAATCAGGGTGGCTTCATTAACATGCCTGGGACCTTAGCTGGGATGGTTTGACAGCTGAGTTATGTCTGCACTGGATCTCTCATTCTTTATTAATCTCAGCAGCAGGAGAGAGCAGGCTCCAATGCACAAGCACTTTTCATGTCTCTGTTGTGCTGGTTTTGCTACTGTTCCACTGGCTAGAGCAAGTCAAGGGGTAGAGACAGACTCTGCATCATTATGGGAGAATCTTCAGTGTGGCATAGCATGGATGCAGGGAGGGGAGGAATTTATGGCTATCTTAGTAATCTGCCACACTTGATGCTTATCTCTAGTGATTAGAGCATTCCTTAAATTTTTTCCTCATGGGGTAGGGAGCTCCTCAAGAAAGGGACAAGATATGGCCACTAGTGCATCCCCAGAGGATAACATACTACCTTGTGTCCAATAAATATTTGTTGAATTGAACTTGCTAGGAATGGCTCACTTTGCAGGACTTTTTGCTAGAGAAATTTTCAGGCCTACACAAAAGTAGCAAGAATAGTAGAGTGAACCCCTACGTACCCACCGCCCAGTTTACCATTCCTCAGGTCTTATTTATCTACCCCACCCCTGCACACACACACAAACATACACTATTTTTTCTGGAATAATTAAGAAAAATCACAGATATCATGCCACTTCACATGTAAATGCACCTTGATAAAGACATTTTTTTTTTATATAAGCACCATATTATAAGTAATTTTTGTGTTGGAAGACCAGAGCCAGTAGAGAAGAAATAAAGANGCACCATATTATAAGTAATTTTTGTGTTGGAAGACCAGAGCCAGTAGAGAAGAAATAAAGAAGGGCTCAAGAGTATTCACGTAACATTTTTATCAGTACTTATTGTAAGACTTCAAGGAAGGGATGTAGAGGGAGAAAGTGAGAGAAACTGAGTCATTTAGTTTCAGACATATTGAATGAGATACAAATATTGGACTCAGGCGGTAAATACTTAGAATATAGCTAAAAATGTGGGGCCATCCTCAGAAGAGGGTGCACTTGGGGATAGAGCCCTGGGAATCATTCGTATCCGTGTGATAGCTGAAGTGTGGCAACCATTATTCTTAGGTAAGCTTAACATTTGGATGTAATGATAAGAAAACAGCACTCAATGCTTAGATCAGTTATGTTTTGGGCAGGGTTAGTGGCAGTGGTGACGATGTCTTAATAGTGTGCTCTGAGAAGGGCCATCATGCATCTCGGAGTGAAGTTGACCATGTGCCCATCACTCCTGTTCTCAAACACAGGCGGCCAGCCACAACATATCCACGCCAATCCTGGGTCAGCAGTGCTTGCTCTCAAAAAGATCCTCTTCCAAGTAAAGTAATGAGGCATTTGGAAAAATTTGAGAAAGCAGCAAAAATTGTTTGGTCTTAGATGATGATGTAGGAGGCACTATAACAAAGCTAATAAAAGAAGGGAGGATTTCATTTTTATAGTTTAAAAGATGAGGGTCAGTTATTAAATTTGAAAGTGATGCTTGTTTTAATATGCCATTTTTTATTTGGTGGATGATTTTTCAATAAAGTTCAGTTCAATACTTATATTTGATCAGTTTTGCAAATAAAAAATATGTATAAATAATGTAATAATTCATTATTCAGCCATATTTGTATAATTATTTCAGAGAAACATTTTTTTATGTATTCTGAATAGTGATACAGTTATTGAACAATTAAGTTTTGCTCTTTATTATAGAATTGTCATCTGTAGTTTTTAATTTTATGTTCTCTATTTTGGTAAGAAAGCTTGGCTCAAGTTGTAGTTTAGTTAATCCTACCTAATAATTTTCAAACCAGAGTCAAATTTCAATAATCCCAGATCAGAAAGAATTATGGCATTTGTTTCTGATTGCTCTTGTGACTTCAAAAGGGAAAATATTTATGTATGTAGAATTTATGTAGGTAAATGTAGTTTTGAGCTAAAAATGTGTTCTAAACTTGTGTTTTCTCAAACTTCATTTAGAAAGGTAGTTAAAGGAAGACAAATAAACATAGGCACTCTCTATATAGCATTAACAGAAATTTAATACAAGCCACAAATGTGACCCATGTATGTCATTTTAAATCCTCCAGTGGCCGTATTTAAAGAAGGAAATAGAAACACATAAAGGGCCGGCCCAGTGGCGCACTGGAGAGTGCGCCGCCTTGGAGCGCAGCGGCGCCGCCTTGGAGCGCAGCGGCGCTCCTGCCGAGGATTCGGATCCCATGTGGAGACCGGTTCCCGCTCACTGGCTGAGCCTGGTGTGGGCGCAACACCGAGGGTTGCGATCCTGTTGCTGGTCCCCGGTACAGGCGCAACACCGAGGGTTGCGATCCCGTTCCCGGTCAGTAAAAAAGACAAAAAAAAAAAAAAAATTTTAATAATATATTTTAATTAACCCTGTACCCAGAGTTAGCCAAACTGCATTGTACTGTACAGTACTTTGTATGGTCCCCAAGACTAACCTCACTTCTTAAACCTACTGCAAGTTCAGCATTCCGCAAACCATTCTCAGGTTCTGTGGAAGGATGCACAGAACTCAGGGTTATGGTTTATTACAGGAAAAGAGTACAGGTAAGATCAGCCAAAGGCAGAGACGTATCAGGTGGAGCCCAGGATGGTCCCAAACACAGAGCTTGTGTTGATCTCTCCTCTATTGAGTGAGGGTGCTTGACCCTCTTGGTATTGATTTGTGACAGTATGTACAGAGTATGGCCAACCAGGGAAGCTCACCTAATTCAGTGTCCAAAGTTTGTAGTGAACCTTCATTATGCAGGCATGATTAATTGATTAATTGCCACATGGTTGAACTTAGCCTTCAGGTGGGCTGATACCATTTGACCCAAAGTTTCCACCCTAAATCACAAAGCTGGTTTTTCCAGCAGGCTAACTCCAACTGGCCCCACCCTAAGATCCAGTGTGGACATATCCCACCCTAGAAAAGACATTTCTGTCAGGTATCACATCACCTGCACTATGTTCTAGAAGCTGACGGCAAAGGCCAAGCCTCTCTTTGGCCAAGGCCAAATTCCTTACTATACACCTACTACAACCAAAATCTTATTACCTCAACATGTAATCAAGATGAAAATTACTAGTGACACATTTTACATCTTATTTGTACTAAATCTTTGAAATCTAATGTGTGTTTTACACATACAGCCTTCCTCAATTAAGACCAGCTCCATTTCGAGTGCTCAGTAGCCTTAGGTGGCTGGTAGCTCCTGTATTGGACAGAGCAGCTCTGTATATACAAGTGGGGAGTGACCTGTTTCAAGACTCCTAAAACACTTACTCATGCAGTGTCTGATAGGGGGAGACATATGAACAGAAATGTGCCAAATCGGGGTTTGGTTTGTAACCCCTGAATTAATTGCAGCCCTCTGAGAAATCAAGCGTGCTTTTTTAGAAACATTATGTTTAAGAGCACCTATCTATCTCTGGCTGACTATACAAATGAGTTAGATTGGATTTCAATAAAGATGGTTTTATTTTATCTCTTTTAATTTGAAATGCCTTTGTTTAGGCTCAAGCTGTTCTATTTTAGTGTCGTTGATATCAGTCTTAATTTGACGTCACACTTGCTTTGTAGAGTACACAACCCTGGTGGGCTCCTCACCAGGTTGTCAAACTACGCCATTAATATTTATCACTCCTGTGCAACATTGGTCACATTTTGGGATCACGTTACTCTGTTGGTTTGTGATATTACAAGCTTGATTTGGCACTTTTAAGAATTTGATTCACTATACATTTCCAACTGTGAGATATGCATTGTGGAAATTTAAAAGTATCCTATATAAGAGCTTGATCTCTTGTTATAGTATGTAACAGACATTTGGAATGCAAATTTGACTTCTTCTATTTCTAGTCCAAGTTTAGAATGTTTTCTCTAAATTTTCCAGACTTTCAACAGTAAGAATGCCAACCAAAAATCTTAAACAAATTAAATGTATGTCTTAATGGAAGGCTCCTCGTCCAGCAAGAGCATGATCATGGTATAATATGTCTCCATGGGTTCGGAAACCCTCAGGCTTATGTTCACATTCTTTTTCTAATAAGTACTCTGCTAAGAGGATATTATTACCTAAACTCAAATATTTACTCATGAGCTACTTTTAAAAATCCTGTTTGAGAAAATATTGCTTGAAGTGATTATCAAATTCAAAAAAACACAATGACACCCAAATTGGCGCATCAGTTTGCTTTGCTGAGGTTAGCATGGAGCCAAGATTTTTGGTGGTATTACCTTTTTAGTTTTTTTTTTTAATTGGGAAACTGAGTCACCACCTTCTGGGGTCTAATTTATCTACCTTGCCTTGGCACTTGTTAACGAAAAATAACTTCCTTGAAGTAGTTGTGTTAGACAATACCTAAAGTGAATTCTACTTTCAGTATGTATGTACACTCATCAAAATTCTTTTGGAAATTATAATACAGAAAGCAAGACAGATTTCATTGGCTGACACACGAACAGTTCATGGCACAGGTGAGCTGAAAAGGTCAATGTAGGTGTAAGCGCTGGACTGATCTGAATGAGCTGCCTACCGACTAATTCCTGAAGTTATAGTAAAAGCATGTTGTCCTTTGAGCTACTTATTGTTTCTTCTTTCTGCATGGCCCATTGCTTTATATCTGAATGTCTCCAAAAATCATCTTGGCAGTAGCTGGAACTATACAAAGACTACATCTTCTGTTAGAGTTTCTACCATAGTGGTCACTTAAAAACTTTTATTTCATTGGTTCCATCTTTAGACTAGCTAGTCTGAGTGCTAAACCTCCCCATGGATACTCTGTA
>NW_007735014.1:7319-9849 GCF_000696425.1 Galeopterus variegatus
CTGCCTACCGACTAATTCCTGAAGTTATAGTAAAAGCATGTTGTCCTTTGAGCTACTTATTATTTCTTCTTTCTGCATGGCCCATTGCTTTATATCTGAATGTCTCCAAAAATCATCTTGGCAGCAGCTGGAACTATACGAAGACTACATCTTCTGTTAGAGTTTCTACCATAGTGGTCACTTAAAAACTTTTATTTCATTGGTTCCATCTTTAGACTAGCTAGTCTGAGTGCTAAACCTCCCCATGGATACTCTGTAAGAAAAGCTCCAGGGATTGATCATATCCTAGGAACATAATCATTTCTAGTAACTTCTATTAAGATTGGCTTTCCTTAGAGATTTCTTGATGAACTGCAAATATTCTTTACGTTTTTTTTCCCATGTGAGATCCCTGGGAATTGGGAAGTTTTAAAGTAACTCAAAAAGAGAGAAAATTCATGAATTCCAGAGCATAGATCTTGAGTTTACCTTTTACATGACCTGGGGATTAAACCTGTGGAATGATAAGTATTGCTTTCAAATTCATCAAATCGCTAAGGCAGAGAAGGGTAGAGGAATCTTTTGAATAAAATCAGCGATAATTCTGAGTTGTTTGCTCCATAGATTTAAGTGTTTAAGAAAACAAAAATCTTTTCTGGGATTATCCTGTTGACATTTCCATTTTTTGAGTTGCCACACTAGATTAGGGGCTACACTGTCAATCTTTGATTTTTGCCCACGATCATGGATTATTTTAGTTTCATCTCAACTGTGGGCTCCATGTTAGATCTGATAAAGCACTATCCTAATCTAGTTTTCAAATGTCTTCCTCATATTATCCATGCGTATTTTCTGTTTTTGAAAGCTTTTCCTTTGTCTGGTTCAATTTCAGGAGTTCATTGGCAAGACTGTGTCCCCCCACCCCATCCCCGGCCAATCTTTTTTTGAATATTATTTTCTTTCTTTGCTTGACAACAGATTTCTGAGGGAAAAGAGAGAGAGACAGAGACAGAGAGAGAGACAGAGAGACAGAGAGAGAGAGAGACAGAGAGAGAGAGAGAGAGAGAGAGAGAGAGAGAGAGACTATGTCCCCTGAAAAGTGCCCAATTTCTGTGTGTTTTATGGCATAGATATATTTTGTGAGCTTCATATGTACAGGCCATGATTTCTTTAAAGCAATTTGGAATTATTTTATGAGTACTTTTAACAAAGCCACAATAAGAAGCTGTATTATAATTTAAAAATAAAAACTATTATTATTTTGCCACCAGGGGAGTATAATAAAATTGTGCATATATTTCAAAAACAGTATCTATTGTGGTTTCCATTTGCAGAAAGTTTAATTTTAGAAGGTCAGCCTCAGTGTTATTTTAATCAAAGGATGGGAAGTCTTTTTGCTGTTTTTGTGTTATTCCATCATAAATAGGTATCATTTAGCATATGGGTCTGTTACAAAGCCACACCTATTTATAGGTGTCTATCCAATAGGACCCTGGCTTTTATGTTTAGTGATGCATCAGATAGGTAATAGTTCCTCTTAGACATTAAAAATGGAGACTCTTTCCTGTTCCACCGACATACATACTCAGTTTTTTCATTTTATGCATTGATGAGCTAATTTGGCAAGGCAGGTGATATGCAAGGACTTTGAGTCATGTTATTTCCTAAGGCAAGTGAAATAATAAATACTGAGCAAAGAAAGCTAATTTGTATTTGTAACATTTTAATATAGAAAATTTTTTCAAAATCAATATGAACCAATTGCTTTTTGCCAGATTTCTTTTATTACAATGATTAAAAATAACCCTGGTTCAAATTTCTTTTAGACTGTAACTCTCTTTTCTTGATTTGCTCAGATAAGAACTTAAAATACCGTTTATGGTATATCTTAGAAGTCTATACAGGACTTGATGCTTACTTATTTTTTCAGGTTTTTAATACATTTTAGACAAATACTACTGAGAGATTATGGAAAGGCCAGCAGATGAATCCAGAAATCTCTACATAGAATCAATTCTTTCTGCTTATTGAGTTGAGATACCAGTTTAGTTTTTTTTTGGTGGAAAAAGGAATTTTCTTGAAAGGAACATTTTGAGTTTATATATTTCTAATTGCAGAGCATATTTCCAATGAAAACAGTGGCAAGACTATAAACCCTGTTTTGCCTCAGGAATCAAATTTATCCAGAATTATGTTGAATCTGTTATTGTCAAACATTTGTATTAATTTTAAAGTAAAAATGCCAGGCTGATATATTTTTAAGAGTGCTTTGACATCCTTCCTGTAGACGTTTTCCCAGCCAGTGTTTTGGAGGTAGGGTTGCTTATGGAGGATGCACTCTTAGCCTCCACTACATTCTAAAAAGATTTTCTTCAGTGCTCTAGTGAAGTTAGAATTGAACAAAAGGAATATTTTACAGCTCAGAACTTCAGTTTCTAATTTCAGATGGTTGCTGTTAGCTGTTAACATCTTTTTTAACAAATAGAAAAGATTTTTTTTTTCTTTTTGTCTTTTTTACTGACTGGTAACGGGATCGCAACCCTCGGTGTTG
>NW_007735014.1:10860-11960 GCF_000696425.1 Galeopterus variegatus
GGTGGGAGCGCCGCCACGCTCCCAAGCAGCGCACTCTCCAGTGCGCCACCGGGCCGGCCCAGAAAAGATATTTTTGATACTTTTCTTTTAAGGCTATTTTAAGGGCATTTGAATGGGCACATGTGCCTGCTGTATGGTGAATTGTGGAGGACAGCCAAGGCTTTTGGAGGCTTCAGGTACTTCTAATGGTTGAATACTAAATGTGATGCTAGAGACAAGCCCAAACCAAAGTGAAGCTCATCTGTATATTCCAACTTCTGCCCGGATGTTGGTTCTCCCTAAACCTTCCCATCAGCAGGCAGGGGAGATGGCCACGTCTCCTTAGACTATCTCTCCCTTGGAAGGGCTGCTTCACCTCTAGCTTGTTTTCCCAAATATAAAACTCACTTGGGGACAAAAGCCAAATGGACTGCCTTGTGTCAGTTGACACATGTTTACACAGAGGGAGGACAGAGCTGTGATTTCTGTGACCTGATTAGCTAGCTAGTTCAGTCATTTTGTGTATTGATCTGGAATATTTAGGTCACATGACAAAAGGACTCACATTTTTGGGCTTTTTTACCAAAACGACTGTATTTTTGACCCCTCGGCCATGTAAAATGGATTTCTCTCTCTGCTCCTACTGCTTTTTCACCATTTATTTTAGAAATATTTGTGCCACCATTTCAAAATGAACTGGAGAAATGGGTTCTTTTTCTCTAGTACATTTGTGACATTCCAACTGAAAACACCACAAGGATTAGTAAGTTTATATCTTTGTACAAATATCCAAGTCAGTCATGCAAGTGCTGCCTTTTCCCTTGATGTCGAGAGGCATTTGTGGGTTCCTTAGGAGGTCCTTGAGGACAGTCTGTCCTCCCACACTTGGAAGAATCTGCTCCCTTGTGCCTGTTTTTGTTTCCCGAAGTCTTGGGTTTCCCCTCCTCCACCTCCACCTCCCTCTCCCTCTTCTTCCTTCTTTCTTCTTCTTATTCTGGGAGTAGAAGGAATACTCCTTGCCACTCAAGGATGTATATCCCCAAACCATCCTTCCCCAAAACTCTACCTTCTGCTTCAGGACAGGAGCTGCATCAGATAGGCTCTGTCACTGGCATGTTCTC
>NW_007735014.1:12473-14920 GCF_000696425.1 Galeopterus variegatus
CTCTACCTTCTGCTTCAGGACAGGAGCTGCATCAGATAGGCTCTGTCACTGGCATGTTCTCTGGCTGAGCTTTAGTAACATTTCTGCTAGCATAGTAACTGCAAAATTACAAAATTTCATTACGCCTAATTTAAGGGATTTCTTTCTTTGTGCTTCTTACTTTATACATGCTGTATTTTTAATGGCAAAACCCATTAAAAGTAGAGGTAGTGCTTTGCTCTTAGAGAGTAGTGAGTCTGTAAGCAGCTGTGTAGATGACTGTTAGTGATGCTTTCCAAGAGGATGTTTTAATGACCTTCATTTTATTTCTAAAAGGCAGTTATAATGGACTATCAAATTTACTCTTTTTTTTCTTTCTGCCCTTTTTTCAAAAGCCGCATGCTAGGGGTAAGATCTATGTCCAAAGTCAAGGTAAGTATTTTTAAATATATATATTTTAAAAGAATGAGTTCTTATCTTTTAGAGATACACAGTGAAATATTTATGGATGATATAATATGATTCCCAAAATGCACTTAAAAATAATTAGTAGAAGGGATACATTTTTTATTATTTTCTCACATTAGAATAAAAGATACATTGGAGAAATTATAAAAGGATAAATTAAAATGCAGATCATTTAACGTTTTCTACCAGTGGAAATACAATATACTCCATCAAGGGTATGTTTAAGAAAAACAAAACAAAGCAAAATGCTGAGACTCTCTGTTTAAGTTGATCTGGAGCCTTCTCTGCAGATCATTTAACGTTTTCTACCAGTGGAAATACAATATACTCCATCAAGGGTATGTTTAAAAAAAACAAAACAAAGCAAAATGCTGAGACTCTCTGTTTAAGTTGATCTGGAGCCTTCTCTCTTCATTCCAGCCCCTTTCCGTACACGCCGCAGTCATGCCCCAGAGTGGCATCTGGCACCCTTAGTAAGATAACCCTCCCCCTCCGAGATCTAAACCCACTTTGTAAATGACTTTACTACCCAATAGCAATAATGGAAAGAGTAGATCCAAAGAAGAACATGTAACTGATTGCAGGCTTAGGTGAGAATAGATGCTGAGGCCAAGTTCGGGAGTGAAGCTGAGTCCCAGCCGCACATCGTATTATCATTGCCATTACCATTATCATATCATTGTCATTGCCATCTTGTCTTTCAGTGATATTTACAGCAGTAGAATCACTTGTCAAATAAACTGTTTCTTGGAGTCCCCATTGTACAAGCCGTGTGCCAGCTCAGTCTGTATAAAAGGCTGTGTAAGAGTTATGGTCAGCTGGGCTTGTAGCCTCCCCGTCCCTTCTGCCACAGCCCGATTTATTGCCAAGGAAACGCTGGCACAGCAGGAAAAACCCGGGATTTGCAGCAGCTGAGGGAGGGGTTCAAATGCAACCTCCACTGCCTCCACACTGTGTCATTTGGACACTGTTTAACCTCTGTGAACCTCACTTTCCAGCCGGAGAAACTGGAGGAACCAGCCTGCTCACTGGGTCTTTAAGGAGCAGGGACTTGTTAAATTATTCAGTGGTGTGAATGATGATTAGAGATAACTTTTTAGAGGTGGTGATATGACTTAATTTACATTTTATAAAATTTCAGAATTTTCTTGTTACTGAGATAATCTGTTAAATGTTGCCTCTGATTTTTCTAAATCATAAAACGTTTGTTTTTTTCAGAACAATTTACACTTAAAAATCTGTCTGAAGAAATGACACAGACAGATAATCACGTATGATTTGGTGAGAGTTGACATTAGGAACTTTAAAGAAAGATATAATTTTTACATGGGGCTATTAGAGTTTGGGTGGCAGTGCTTTAGAAACTGGTTACTTACATGCATTTTTAAAGAACTCAAGGTTTGTATGACCCAGGTGCCCAGTAACGACTGGGTGGGCTCACAGCGATGGATCTTTTCTCTTTTGGGATCCCTGGGCTCACCTTCTGGCTCCTATGCTGAGCGATTAAAGGGACTTCTGGGAAGCACCCGGAACTTTGAATGGCTTCATGAGAACCAACTATACCATTATTTAAATAAGCTTCAACACAAAATAACTGCCGGTATTTCAGCAGTCTCATCACATTGAACTTTCCCATTTTTCTTGTTCCTTTGATCCAGGAATAACAACAATACCAAACGCCGCCTTTAACTGGAACACCTTTCTTCAGCGTTTAGGTAAGATGTGAAATCTCCTTACAGGGTTTTGACCGAAGCACATCTTATAATTTGTGTCAGTAACTTGTTACATTTACATGGTTTTGAAAAAGGGGATCAGGAAGATGAAATGTACTGTTTTAGGGAGAACGAGGGTAGAAGAAATGTGCACTGGCGTAAGATCAGGAGAATGGATTTAATTTCTTTTGTGTCTGTGACTTCATTAGTGATTCTACCCCAGTGAGGAACAGCAGGGCGAGAAAGCGGGAGAAGAGTCGCTTGAACCCTTTCTCCTGCTGTTTTTCC
>NW_007735014.1:18614-20737 GCF_000696425.1 Galeopterus variegatus
CCACCGGGCCGGCCCACCCTTTTCTGGTTTTTGAACAGCAGAGTTTGTAATTTTGTTGAAGTCTAGTTTATCATTTTTCTTTTCCTTTAATGGTTAGTGCTTTTTGAGTCCAAAGAAATTTTTGCCTATTCTAAGGCTGCAAAGATATTTTCTTTTTTTTTTTTCTCTTTAGATGTTTTAGTGTTTTAGCTTTTTCATTTAAGATTGTAAATCCGTCTGAAATTAGTTTTTGTAAGTAGTATGAGGTAGCAATTAAAATTAGCTTTTTTTTTCTTTCTGTAAGAATTATTTATCAAAATATTATTTATCAAAAATGTTTTTTACCCCCAATTAAGTTGTTCTGGTGCCTTTGTTGAAAATCGATTTACAGTATATGAGTGTTCCTTGGTCTGTACGTCTATCTTTACACCAGTATTATGCTGTCTTGTTTCTATAGCTGTATAGTAAGTCTAGAAATTAGGTAGTGTTAGTCAGCAACTTGCTTCAAAATTGTTTTAGCTATGCTAGGTTTTTCACATAGTCATATAAATTTTAAAATCATCTTGGCGATTTTTATAAAATTCTGCTGCATAGAATCTATAGGTCAGTTTAGGGAGAACTGACATCTTAAAAATATTGTGTCTTAAAACCTGTGAACATGATGTATCTGTTTATTTATTTCTTATTTAATTTATCTTTATAATGATTGGTACAGGTCTTTCATGTCTCTTAGCAAATTAGTCTTAAGCATTTTATTCTTTTTGATGCTATTATAAATGGAATTAAAAATTTCATTTTTGGGTTGTTGCTAGTACATAAACAATCGATTTTTGTCCATTGACATTGTATCCTGCTATTTTGTAAATTTATTTATTAGTTCTAATTGTCTCATAATTTTTAATTCCTTCATAGTATTACTTTGAAAACTAAACTTATTTGACCTATTTCTTTATATTTTTTACAACTTTGTTATATGCAGTATTGAAAGTGCTAGGTTTCAATTNCGCACAGCTCTCAGGATCGCGCTGTTTCCTGGCACGGCTGCTCCAGACCCGTCGCCATCTTAAAATCTTAATTAGCTTGTAGACTCTGGTTTGGGGAGTCTATTGTTCATTGTTCTGCTTCTTGCTCCAACTTGAAGATCACTTCAGGCTTGGTAATGCAGTACCAAAATGACAGATATCATATGGCTCCTCTGATGTAAGTCAAATTTTTAGAAACAGAGTAGAATGATGGTTGTCAAGGTCTTAGACTTATTCATTTTTTGTTGCTCTTGGAAATGCAAATAGCACTCTGGCAGTACAGCTTCAAGGACACAGAATCCAACCACAGAATCTCGTCAGCATTGTGGAGGTGGCAGCAGCCTTTGGAAGATAAAGGCAACGGGCAAGCAAGTGACTCCTGTTCTAATTTCTGTCACCATCTATTAGTTTTATCGGTTCTTCAACTTTATCTAATTGGAATCATATAGTAAGTAATAGTTTGTATCTGGCTTTCATTGCTCAATTTAATGTTTTTGAGATTTATTCATATTGCTGTGTGCATCTATAGTTCTCTCTTTTTATATTGTTGGGTAGTATTCCATTTAAGAATGGTATATTCCATTTCATATTCCACAAATTGTGTATCCATTCTCCTACTAATACACTTTTGTGTTGTTTTCCATTTTTAGCTATTGTAAAGAAATGGCTGTAAACATTCTTGTGCAGGTTTTTTGGTGACATGTGTTTTCGTTTCTCTTGGATAAATGCCTGTAAGTTGAATAGCTTGATTATAGNGGTGACATGTGTTTTCGTTTCTCTTGGATAAATGCCTGTAAGTTGAATAGCTTGATTATAGTGTAGATATATACATGTGACGTTATAAAAAAACAGTGAAACAGTTTTCAAGGTGGTGTACCATTTTATACTCCCACAGAAGTTACTCTACATTCTACTCAACAACTGGTATTGATTATTCTAGGGAGTAATGAAAATGATGTCTCATTGTGGTTCTTTCTGGTTTTCATTTCCCTGATGATTAAAGGCATTTAGCATCTCACGTGTATCTTCCTTTGTGAAGGGTCTAGACAAGCCCTTTGCCCTTTTTTTTTATTGTGTTGTTTGTCTTTTAGTTTTTGGTTTGTTGGATTTCTTTATATTCTG
>NW_007735014.1:22548-31715 GCF_000696425.1 Galeopterus variegatus
ATGCTATTATAAATGGAATTAAAAATTTCATTTTTGGGTTGTTGCTAGTACATAAACAATCAATTTTTGTCCATTGACATTGTATCCTGCTATTTTGTAAATTTATTTATTAGTTCTAATTGTCTCATGATTTTTAATTCCTTTATAGTATTACTTTGAAAACTAAACTTATTTGACTTATTTCTTTATATTTTTTACAACTTTGTTATATGCAGTATTGAAAGTGCTAGGTTTCAATTTTCATATACGAATATTTGCCTGATTGTTTTCTTAGGAGGAATTCCTAAAAATAAAATCTTTAGATTATATTATGGACTTAATTAGAGCTTATGCACATCTTGCATGATTGTCCCCTGGACAGGTGCTATCAATGCCCATGTCCATCAGCGATGCTGGGAGATGCTATCTTCCCTACCTGTGGTGGAGCTAAGACAGTCATGCCTTTGTGTTTTCCACACATGGTATAGTAAAAGCGTAGCCATGATGTTTAAACAAAATTTTATTGTACAATGTCTTTAAATATAGAAATTTAGTTGTCCAGAAATGAGGCAGAAATGTTATTTGGGATTATTAATCCCTTCTAAGATGGCCAACCTCGTAATTCTGGGAAAGGGTGCTAGAACACCACATTCAATTAGAAGCATAAGAATTCTTCTGTTTTAAGCTAAAATGTTTTCCCCCAGAGATGGCAGTGCAGGAGTATTATCAGAGGCAACAAACTTTAGGATCAGGGGAAAGTTGAAGTCACAGGTCCTGCTGTAGACTCTCAGAAGAGACTGAAAATGTGAAAGTAATGTCCTGTGCTCAGCAAACAGGCAGACACCCTAAACCTGTTTTCTCTGCAAAAACTTGCAGCAAAGCCTCCACCACATACCATATGTCAGTATCAGGTTCCCTTAGGAAGAAAAATTTCCAAGCATTTTATTAGAAATAATTTTCATAGTGTGTTCATTAATCTCAGCGACAACAGCCTGGTCGTTCCCAGCATTACAAATGAACCCACACAATCCTATTGCTTTATCATGTCAATAAGCGTGTGCCATTACTCAGAACCAGTGGGCCTGTTTAAAATTGTCTCCTGTTAGGTTATTTTATCTTCAGTATATCACAAGATGCAATTGTGGTTAACTAAGATTTATAATTTCCAAAAGCAGAATAATCTGTCATCAAGTTCCATAGTCTCATGGTTGACGGTTTCATTGGTCTTGCTATTGAGTGATTACGGAACAGCCAAGAGATTTTAAACACTCCTTAGAAAACGTTTCCTCTGGAGACCTACTTGGCTGCAGTTTAATTTTAATGCATGCAATTAGAAGTTGTAAATGTATTCAGAATATACGGGCGTAGGGGGACTTTGGTTGTGGCTGTGGGTGCTGAGTGTGCTGTATGATAGCTTAGGGTGATGTAGAATTAATCTGCGTCTCTGGGTTTTATGATCGGGCATCTGTTCTCATTTGTGCAATCATTCATCTTTGTCCTGTTTCAGACTCTGGGGATGGAGCGTCTGCATCGTCCCCACTCTGACTCACCTTGGCCTCTGGAGCATTGGAAACCAGTGACTGATCTGTCACTTCCACATTGAGATTCAGGCAGTGAAAACAGACTAGTGAATTCAATACAGATTATCAGTGATCAAATACTTATCCTTGGAATTCTTATGAACTATTAACCTTGAAATCAGGGGGAATAGGTGGGGAAGGGCCTCATTTAACACTCCATAAAAATAGTTGGGAAACTGATTAATCACCAAAGTTTACAGCATGCTTCTTAAATGTCTGAAGCCAATTTTACAATGCATGCTCCTCCTCCAGCGTGTCACAGGTTTTCTGGCAAGATTCAGTTATATCTCTGAGTCCCAGCTAACACATTACTAAGTCTCCTTAGTTGAAAACGTTAAGCAAATTTTATGCTAACTGCATTCTATGTTCGAACAGATCAATTAAAAAAGAGTAAAAAGGTTAAATGCAGTATGTGGCCGTGCTATAATTTTTCACATGCTACTTAACCATAGCTGTTCTGATTAATAGATATATGTGCAGACATCAAGTTAGTTACCTTGTCTTTGAGTTTTTCTATGCATTTCCAGATACATCTTAAATGTTATCATTCCATGTTCCATGATTCTTGCTTTTAAATGCCAATGCCCAACACATTTAAAGTAATGATTTCTTGGAGGCCATCAAACCCCCCAAACTAGGAAAGCTTAAATTTGGGCCACTCCTTCCTGCTTTTCTGTTTTTTATTTTGTTTCTATTTCTATTGCATATTTATTTATTGATTGATTGATTGATCGCTCTCTCTATCAAAACTATTTGTATTTCTGTGTGAAGACTCTAATATTCCTCAGATGGTAGTATTTGTCTTCCTTGGGCTATACTTAGGAAAACTTACTTGTTTTGCATCTGGAAAATTAGTTTTATTAGATGCCTTTATCCTTGCACAGCCACAAAAGCAGGTTTTTCAGCTAAAGTTTGCTAAGTCCAATATGGTCGACCCAAGTTCTTGAATTCTATTCTCTTTAAAATAACACACGAAGAAAAAAAGACAGAGTTCCTGGAAAGGAATCCAAGGGATAGGAGGTGGCTTACAGTGGTTGGGTTCTGTTCATGAGCCAGCTGGTGAGTCACACCCAGGAGATTAGGCAGCTTGGTGTTGAGCGCACTGTACCAATGTGGTGCCAGACCGTGAAAATGACACATCTTGTTTTGAAGAGAAAAATACCATTCTCCAGGAAATGGTAAGATCGGAAAAACACATAAATGTGTGTGTTTGTAAGTGATTAGTTCAAACCTTGACTCACATATCACCTGGATATTAGAGGAAAGGCAAAGATAATAAAACTAAGTTTTGAGTTGAAAGGAGGCAACAAAATTTGCTAAAAAATTAAGTAGGCACCTGCCTCACCTCCAAGCCTCAGCAGGCCACTCTATTTTAGTTCTTTTTGGAAATCTAAGAGTGAACACAATACATCTCATTAAAGCTGTCAAGGGTTGTAGGGAGCCTGAACTATGATTCATCAGGGTTGATGCTTAAGTGTGATGAGGGCTTGAGCACTTAGTTGTCTGATGAGGATTTTTCAGCTAGTATCTTTATTTCCTTGAAAATGACATTTCTGTGTAAGGGAAATACACATAAGCTACTCGAATCTAAATGCTGTCTCTGCATTTTATTTTTTTCAAAATCTTAGAATAAGACAAGGTATGTAGCCCTTTGTTCTATCATACTCTAATTTAGTTTTCTAAGTTCATGTTAGATTTAACCCTCCAGCCCAGGAAGAAGATGAGGAGAGAGGCACGGGAATATAGGATTAACTCAGTCTCCCTCCCGGGTTGTCTAGGTCAGGATTCTCAAAATCAGGTTAGTGAGTTGGGGACCAGCACTTTTAAAAATTGGAATGACCCGCTCACTGGCTGAGCGAGGCG
Source organism: Galeopterus variegatus (assembly GCF_000696425.1). Lineage (NCBI taxonomy): Eukaryota > Metazoa > Chordata > Mammalia > Dermoptera > Cynocephalidae > Galeopterus > Galeopterus variegatus. The sequence continues at coordinate 25,971 of NW_007735014.1, forward strand.
AGGGGGCAACACCGAGGGTTGCGATCCCGTTGCCGGTCCCTGTCCGGGGCGGGGGCGACACTGAGGGTTGCGATCCGTTGCCGGACATGGAAAAAGACAAAAAAAAAAAAAAAGGCCCAAATTAAAAAAAAAAATAAAAAAATTTTTTTTTTTTAATTTGGGCCTTTTTTTTTTTTTTTCCCTTTCCCGGAAATGAAAAAAAAAAAAAAAGGCCCAAATTAAAAAAAAAAATAAAAAAATTTTTTTTTTTTAATTTGGGCCTTTTTTTTTTTTTTTCCCTTTCCCGGAAATGAAAAAAAAAAAAAAAGGCCCAAATTAAAAAAAAAAATAAAAAAATTTTTTTTTTTTAATTTGGGCCTTTTTTTTTTTTTTTCCCTTTCCCGGAAATGAAAAAAAAAAAAAAAGGCCCAAATTAAAAAAAAAAATAAAAAAATTTTTTTTTTTTAATTTGGGCCTTTTTTTTTTTTTTTCCCTTTCCCGGAAATGAAAAAAAAAAAAAAAAAAAAAAAAAAAAAAATTGGAATGAAATAGAATGGAAAACATCAGAGTACTTTGTATGTCATAAGGCTAAATTTTAAAAATTGTATATAAACTCTGTGTGTGCACGTATGTTTACACTCATACACACTCATCATGTGTACTGGGTTGCAATATAGTATGTATATTTTACTGTAGTTAGTCTGAACACTGTGAAAGTCAGTGTTCCATATTAGAGATTATTCTCTTCTGAGTATTGGCTTTCCAAGTGATCCTGGGCTAAGGGTAGGTGGAGGGCCACTTTTTTCCAGCCTTACCTGACCAGAATGCCAACAGGTGTCAGAGTAAAGGCACAGATTAGGTTTCCAACACCTATACATGTCACATCACAAAAATAATTAGAGTCTTTTTATCTAACATCAGATAGGTTCTTCAGATAGTACTGTTGTGGGATACTGTCCCTGGATGACATCTTTGTGTGTCATTTGTTTTGTTTTTGTATTTACTTACTTTTTTCAATCCAGTAATATGGATGCTCCACTTTCCCCCTCTTTTTGGTACTTCCACCATTCTCCTTCCACCTTCCTTCTTTTCCTCTTCTTCTTCCTGTATGTTTGAATAGGTATTCCATGCACACCAAGAACACGATGTAGGTGATGTTGTAACCTTCTCAGTGTATCACATCTGGAGGGACACAGCTTCAGCCTGTCCCATTACTGCTAATTAATTTTTAAATTAAAAAAATTTTTTTCTGGATATACAAATTTTTCTGTGTGTGTGCATAAACACTTAGGCCATGTCAGCAGAGCAAAGGTTTCCTCCCTTATTTAAGATAGTGTTTCCCCCAGTTTCTCTTTATGTAGTTATTATGTTTCCTTTGTAATTAAAAAGTAATTTTTGAGAAGGTGCTTTTAGTGTCTGTCCTTATCAAACTTTCACTCACAAGTTTTAGCACTCATTAATGGCTCTTGCCTAGTAACGTAGGCTTTGACTGTTTCTCTGGTACTTGTCCTTCCTATTTTTAAAGGTCTTCTTAAACTTTTATTATTTATTAAAGAGGCTAGCTTTACTCCTGACCTCAGATTCAAATGCCTGGCCTCAAATTTTGCATGTATCTTCTAGCTTAGATTTTTGGTCAAACAAGTACTCACTAACGTTTATATTTCTAAGGTTAGTTTTAGGATACTCAGAGTATTTGGGAAACATTAAAAAAAACCAGCATATTCATATCTCAATGGAATTGTCAACAGTTAATTCAGAGACTGTGATAATTTTTTAAGGCTTTTCTAAGAAAGAAATCTGTATGTTAACATTTCAGTAAACACTTTCACCAGAGTTAGTTATGTATTATTTTTTTAAAAGCATTTGTAATTTTGTTAAAGTGGTGTCAATGTACCTTATTACATTCCAGACTAGTTATATTCCTGGACAGGACTTAGGCAAGCACAGAGAAAATGAACTTGTTTGCATTAAATAATGGACACATGCCCATCCTGAGAAAGAAAACCATGATTTTATGGCCAATTATTCAAGTTGTAAATGCTGAAGTTTTAGGTTAGCTTGTGTTAAATACATTAATAATTTATATTGAATCAGTTATCTGTTGAGGTGAAATAAACCACCACCTGAAGAGGTTTTGCTTAAAACAACCACCACTGAATTTCTCATGATTTCATGGGTGGGTGATTTGGACTAGGCTCAGCTAGGGTGGCTCATGTCTGCTTCATGTGTATCTGCTGGGCTCTGAGACGTCTACAGTCAGCTGAGGACTGACGGGTCCTGCATGGCCTCACTGTGTGTCTGGGCCCTCATCCAGCCTGGATGGCTGATCTCTCTCCACCAAGTCTCATTCTCAAGAAGGTAGCTGAGCCTGATTAGAGGCATGGGTGTGTACAAGGCAACGGGTGAGAGTGGACACTACAGGGCCTCTTACGACCAAGGCTTGGAGGGCACATACTGCCTCTTCTGCTGCACTTGGGTAGCCAGAGAATGTCCCAGGCCAGCTCAGAATCTAGGGCTGGGGGAGTGGGTTCCACTTCTTGATGGCAAGAGCTGCAGAGATGGTGGTTGTCCACCACAACTATTCTTACATTATGGCTTTCAATCTGGCAAACCAAAGATTTTTCCTTCTTTCTTTGTGAACGTGTTCTTTAAAAAATTTTTTTCTAGCTTTATTGAGGTATAATAGACAAAAATTGTATATGTGTAAGGTGTACAACATGGTGATTTGATATATGTGTATATTTTCTTTTATATATCTATGAACGTGTGTTCGTTTAGATGGTGTGTGCCTGTCTATCCATGTATTAATTCAAGAGTACATTAACATATAAACCGTTTTCCTGTTTCATCAAGAAAACGGTCTTCCTTCTGGGACCTCAGGCTCCTATTTCAGTGAGAGTTGAATTAGTTTCTCTTACCTTGTCGTCTCTCATTGCAGCAGAGGTAAATTTACATTTAATAGGCTGAGCTCAGCTCAGATCAACCCACCAGAAGGAATTAGTTTCCAGCAAGGAAATTAGTATGAAGGTAAGAGCAGGAACAGCTGCCTGAGAAGTCAGAGACCTACGACTTCTGAACTGTGTCTGTGTCAACAGTGCTGCTGTAATACCAAGCACAGTCCTCTTTATTGAAAATATCCTGAACTCTTCTGTTGCAGAGATTAACCAAAGTGCTGACAACTTACATGTATTTATTCTGGTATGTGGACTTAGACAAGTTAAAGATCCTCTGTATCTGGTGGATGCGTTTTCAGGTATGTTTTCTCGAGTTACCTTCCTCCTGCATATATGGAATTCCATCTAGGTACATGTCTCAGTATCTCTTCAGGATTTTGAGTTTTATCTGCTCATTCTTTGCACATTAGCAGAACTGCTTCTAGAATGTTACTTTGGAAATTACCAGAAAGATAATTTATGGGATTAGTAGCTTTGTGTAGTAATTTCAGTTTAGTTTTCTACTTTTTTGTGTTCTCAGGTTCTGGGGAAATCATAAAAATAGCGAATGATTGTAATGCTAAAAGAATCTTACCTGAAGATGTTTCTTTTTCTTTTTTTTGGTGGTTGGCTGGAATGGGAATCCAAATCTTTGACCTTGGTGTTACAACACTACTCTAACCAACTGAGCTACCTGGCCAGGCCTTGAAAATATTTCACACATGCCAATTTGTATGATGTGTTTGGAGTTTTGTTTTATTACTTAAGTTAATCTTTTTATACTTCAGTATATTTTAAATGTCCATATTGAGCTGTGGTGGCATTTTAGCCTTACTTATCTAATAAATCAGAAATCTAGATAATGTGTAACATTGTAGAAAAAACATTTTGCTAAAAGCATAAAATGTTGGCTATATCAGTGAATATAATTTATTTATAATTCATTTATATCTAAGTAAATATAATATAAATTGACTAATATGAATAAAAGCAAAATTATGTGAAATAATTTATATTATGGACTAATTTGTATTGAACTTAATTGCGCTTGCATCTGTGACTTAAAACCCTTTTAAAAGTTTTTTGTTTGCTTTCTTTTTTTCTCCCCAAGAATGGCATCAAGAAGAGCCCAATGTTTACATGGTAATTGTTGGTCCTGAAGTAAGTTGATATGCTCTAAACATTTATGTCATCTGTTTTCTTCTTTATACTTTTTATGTATTCTCTAAAATTAGTTTACATTACTCTTCTAATTAAGTGGGGCTTTTTTCTCTCTTTAAGTAAAAGAAGTTTTTTTTTTTTTTTTTTCCTTTTTAAGGATGAAAACCAGACCAAGGTTAAAGATCATTACAACTACAATTAATCTTTACAGTTAATGTGTTGTAAAGATCATTGCAATTAACCTTTACAACTATTTTTTTGCTACAAAGAATAATAAATTCTTATGGAAATACAGAGGAATCATATAAAAACAAAATTATTTAAAGTTATATAAAGTGAAAATCTAAATCAGTACATAAGGCAGACATTATGTGTGGTCCAAATGGTCTTTGAAACTCCCTTAAGTTGCTCAACAAATGGACGTAGAGCTGTTTCTTCAACTGAGCATCAGATTGATTCTTGACTTGTGTTTGGGAGCCTTGTTGTATGGAACACAAGTGTCTGTAAACAGGAGAAACACACTCTGGATGGGGAGAGGTTCATACTTGACTAAGGAGGCCGATGACAGGGAACCGAGTCCCTGGAGACGTTGGAGATGCTGCCTCCTGTTCTAGGCGGATGCTGGGTTCTTCGCCTGTCCCTCAACAGATGTGGGTCAAACGCAGTCAGCTCTAAATGCTCAGGATTCAGAGAATCTGTATGGCCTCCCTGGTCGTCTCTGGAAATGAACTTTGGTTTACTCCAAGCAGTTTGGAAAACAAAATTCACTTGGGGTTTCCGGCCAGATGGGCTACAGCACTGGAAGTTACAGCTCCATTTCTTCATGGGGCTTCTGTTCAGGGTGGCTGCTGTGATCTGAATATGTGTGAATCCTCCAAATATATGTGTTGAAACCTAATACCCAATGTGATAGTGTTTGGAAGTGGGGTCTTTGGGAGGTGATTTGGTCATGAGGGCAGATTAGTGCCCTTATGAAAGAGGTCCAGAGAGCTTCCTTGCCCCTCTACCACGTGAGGACACAGAGAGAAGGAGCCATCTATGACCCAGGAAGAGGGCCTTCACCAGATGCCCAGCTTGCCAGCACCTTGATCTTGGACTTCCAGCCTCTAGAACTGCAAGCAATTAATTTCTGCTTTTTATAAGCTACCCAGCTTATGTCATTTTGCTATAGTAGCTCGAATGGACTAAGACAGAAACATGGTCTGTGGTATCGAGCAGAATTGTCGTTTCCTCCCCCCCCCCAAGGTGAATAGCTTCTCTTCCTGCCTTGCTCAGTCTTATCATGGATACTTAGTTGGTTGTGCATGTTACATGTGTGTCCATCTTTACTCTTTTGTTTCCTTTATGTAGGAGTGTCCCTGGAAATTCAAATGAATGGAATTCCACACAGCTTCTTAAACCCTCATCTGTTTTGTAATTCTTCCTTATATAGTTTTCTGGTTCCCTAGGGACCCACAAAACATGCAATGGGCTTTTCTCAGTATTCTCAAAGGCTATTGGAGATAGTATGTTTACCTGGAAAGGGCCACATAAGCTAATAAAAATATCAATGGCTAGCATCTCTGTGGCCACATTGGCTACCACATGGAAAATTAATCACCCTTAGGGCCAGCCCGGTGGCGCACTCGGTAGAGTGCAGCGCTTGGGAGTGCGGCGGTGCTCCCGCCGAGGG
>NW_007735014.1:32064-39924 GCF_000696425.1 Galeopterus variegatus
GCTCCCGCCGAGGGTTCGGATCCCATATAGAGACCGGTCCGCTCACTGGTTGAGCACGGTGCGGGCGTGACACCGAGGGTTGCGATCCCGTTACCGGTCATGAAAAAAGACAAAAAGGAAAAAAAAAAAAGTTAATCACCCTTAAATCCATGCAGTTTGTTTGGTATAATACACATTTACACCTACATATACACACATACCTGGACACACACCTGCACATACGTCCATACACACACACTTTAATTACGAACCTCTTGGTGATAGTTCCCAGTACACTAATTAATATAAAGTCTCATAGTGGCAAAGTTATTATTATATATTTTTTTAATTCTCTTTTTATCCTTGTTTTCGAAAAGCATAATTGGAAAAAAACCAGTTTTACTTCAATACTAAAATTCTTGCTACCCAAGAGAGAAGGCCTCAGGCTTGGAGCCATGGCCTGCAACAACAGTATCTAGAAAGAATCTAATCGTTTTTATTTTTATGGCCACATTCTATTTATAGTGTGTGAAACTGGCTTTCCAGTTATGAAAATTTTCTTTAAAAATAAATTGACTTTGCAGAAAGTATTAAATAAGCAATAGTGCAGATGGTGTGCAGATATGACAAACTGTGAAAGTGCACACAAATAGTAAAGTTTGGGAGACAGTTTTATAAAGTACTCGTGCGTAGTGGAAGAAATACCTTTAAAAAGAGCACTTATGGGGGAGAAACATTCATAAACACTGAAGTGAAGATGACCTGATTTCTATGTTTGACTTCTTACGTTTCACAGTTTATTTTCAGGAAAGCTCTAGAGAGGTGGCAAACTTGGAAACACATAGAAAGCACTCAATATGTGGCAGAAACCCTGTTCTAGAGAAATAAAGACTCAAGGAGCATTTGGCTGAAAGCAGAGGTAGGAGAAGAGAGCAGCTCCTGGAATACGTAGCACCTTCCTGGGTTTATCTCTAAGCAGCATCGTGAACTCAGGTTGCACGGGAGAGGGAGCAGGTGCCCTGTGTCTTGTAGTGGCGTCTTACATGATAATCCTTCGGGAGAGACTCGCTGTTGCTGTTTTTTTCATATGAAACACTTAGAAGTGTTTTTCAATTTCCAGAGGAACTATGTCTTTTTTGTCATTTCTTTTTTGGAACACACCACCTTCTCTCTTGACCTTTGTTTGCCTACATTTACAAGAACAATGAGTGTAAATAATTTCTCTTCCCTCCTAATCTGACCGTAAGGAAGCTTGTCCCTTAGGCTTCTGGTTGGAATACAGTAGAGGGGGCGGGGTCTGCAGTCCAGTGTCCAGAGACTGAGTGGGGGAGGTCAGGCCCAGTGTGCATCTTTCCAAGAGAAGCCACAAACCCAGAGGCCTTCTTTTGAGGGGGAAGGGCGAATGCATGTGTCTTTATTAAAAATAATGACAGTGTTAAATGCCTTTCTTTTTAAGTGCAGAGAGCTAATTAAACACCATGTGTATACATGAGCATGCACACACACACATATACATACCCATTGGCCTTGTATGTCCTACAAAATGCATCTCTGTATTTTCTTTTTATCTTCTGGAAGGAGGTAATCACTAAATGGTTTGGGGCAAAAACTGCCATAAGTTTGCCTGATGTTGTTGACCGGGATTTGACCTTCCAGGATTAGGGAGCACATGGTGGTTGGGAGCTGGCTGGAGACCTAGAGGTTCACAGTTACGGTGGAAAGGCCTGTCCTGGGAAGCTTTAGCTCCTTGTAGTTTCCAGAGTTTCCCCATTTCCAAGCTAGTCTGATCCACCTACAGTATACCTATCAGCAGTATGCTTGCTGGACAAATTCAGGTCCCAGACAAGTCCTCTAGAGCCCCCTACCCCAACAAAACCACCACCCCTGGGACCTCCATGGGACCATCTGGAGCTGAACCTACAGCCCAATAAGTTAGTTTGCTTGGGTGGAGCAGAGAACACAAAGTCATAGAGCAAGGAGGAGCTGTGAGATGCAGCACTCCAGAAGTGCGTCCGGCAAGCGGAGTAAAGGATTGTGATCTGAGAGCCCTTGAGTTCACTGCCATGCATTATTAATAATTCCACAGCAACTCTTCCACAAGGCACTTTACTACCTTTAATTAAAACCCCTCTAGGAAATGGGGAAATGCATCCTTTGGTTGCAAATTTGTTGCTGAGCAAACCTGTGATAAGCACCAGGCACTGTGCCCATTTACATTTCGCCCAGAGCTTTCCTAGGATTTGCTAACTTCTTTTACGCTGACAAAACCAAACTTTCCAGATGTAATTCTGATTTGTAACAGTGAAGCTGGTCTTCTCAGCCTCACATGGGCCTCTGTACAGGAGCAAAGGCCCTGGCCCTGGCCCTGGTTTATATCCCTGCTTTGTAAAAGGACTTTCTCAAATCTAAAGGCAAAAACAACAGCCACCACCACAAAAACCTTGACATCATCTAAGTGGACAGGATAATTTGAGTTTCTAAATTTCTAAGGCAGCACTGAATCTAACTAGTTACAAGCGCCTTCACACAAATCGTCTACGTCTTGATTCCCTCGGTCCCACAAAAGACTTAAAACATATGTGCATAGACACACATTTCAGCTCCTCTGATGACTCAGGTGGGCTAGTGTCTTCATGTTTTCTGTTTTTTAATCATAACCAGTGGTATGCTGGTAGATGTTGAATCACCAGTTCTCTGGGGGTATAGGGGGGACTCTATTTCTTTAAAGCCCTATTGGTTTATATTGGTGGCATGAATGCTTTTACCAAGGCCAGTTCCAAGTTACCAAGCTGATGTCACTGAACACAGTTGAGAAGAGACGTGTACATGCACAGCAGCTCTTGTGAGCAGGTGGAGCCAATTCCAGCACGTTTCACACAGTAACCCCCTACACACACGCGCATGCACACACACACAAGCCAGAAACAAACTTTATTAAATAATACTTCTACTTCGTGCAGTTCATGCATTCTGATATTTTTAAAAAACTGTTCTCCACCGTGGTTTGCTATGCTATGCTATTCTATTTCATGTTATTTTTTTAAAATGCTTATTTTAACCCCAAATTTGATTTCGTGGTTTGCTACATAGTCTGTAGTTTGAAAAACCATGACTTGGGCCACGCTGGACGGGTGTTTGTATGTGTGCATGTGAGTGTGTTGACCCCACTAAATGTATTCAGTGGGTGAGGCCAGCACCCTTGCTGTGCGTGCTCGGAGTGAAATTCTCCCTCCTTGGATTCTGGCTGGGCTCAGACGAGATCTTCTCTGACATGCTTCCTGCAACTACTCATTAAAACTCCTAATTTAAACTTGCTTTCTTCGATTGTCATTATAAAATTTCCAAACATATATCAATTTTCAGAGTCAAGCATTCCATTTAACATCAGTTCTGAATACTGAACAAGTAGACAAATGATTTTACACTTGAATTTGAAATTGACTGCAGCGTTATGGGTTCCTGTGCTGATGATTTGGAGGTGGATCGAGAAGTGGGTGAGAGGTCAACTCTTACAACATGTTAGAAGTCTTATTTTAATGACGATGTCATATGACAGATTAAATGCCCTGAATCTTACAATTGTTTTTGACATCTTATGTGAATACTCATGAGTCCATTTCCATTTCTTTGTTCACTGCAAAGCTCAATGATTGAATAAACTCTTTAGGTATAAATTAGATACTTTTGTAACCTTTCCAGGTCACATCCAGTGCCTCTTAGTACAAAATCACATTGAATTGGTTAATGTCTCAAGAGAGCTGAGTCTATTAATTAGGGAACAATTGCAGAGCATATGTAGCTGCGATTCCCTCTTTTCCATTTCTCTCCAAGAAGCCCCATCATGTAGGAGATCCCATAAGGAACCCATCTCTGGCCCAACATTGGCAAAAGGACATTTATTGGAGGAGCCCACTAAGAGATGTACTGAGGAGGCTGCAGGACCAGCTTGAATTTAGGCAAGAACCAAGAAATTCCAGAGGCCAGGAAGTCTTCCTGAAAAGCTCTTTGTTTAAAACACCACCCCTGGGAACAAAGAGCGCACCCATTTCTTAGTCTCTGCGTCATTCTGCCCAAGGGGCAGGGTTCAAGAAGAGGGTGATGGGTTGTCCCAGCATGGGTCACATCCTGCCCTTTTGTAAGGGCAGAGAGGATGAAGCACCTGCTTCCACTCTCACCACACCATATCCAGTGGGAAGAGGTGAGGAAGAATTCCAAAGGAAGTTGGGCTGTGGCAGAAGAGGTGAAACAGATGCTGAATAGTCAAAACAAAACAAGGATGTTTATGGTGGATGCAGGTTGCCTGTTTGTTTTAATTAAAAATCAAACAAAAGGTCTGAATACTTTTTTAGGTCAATTAATTGGAATAATATGGGCATTATGTTTGGCCCCCACATTTATTCAGTGCTTTTCCTGAAGGGAAATGGAAAGAATGCTCTCTAAGCAGTAAAAATTGTACTCAGTAAAACTTCAGTAATGTTACTTCTTACTGACTTATCCTTTATGGACATTATGTATGAGTGAGACCATGAGCAGAATTTTAATAGGAGGCTAGGATTTCTTTATATACTTTGTTGGTCATCTGTGTCTATATCTGCATCATCTATATGTCATCATCTATAACTTTGTCTATGTCATCTTATGTATGAGTGAGACCATGAGCAGAATTTTAATAGGAGGCTAGGATTTCTTTATATACTTTTTTGGTCATCTGTGTCTATATCTGCATCATCTATATGTCATCATCTATAACTTTGTCTATGTCATCTATCTATTTGTATTTCTATATCATCCAGATCTATGTCTATGTCTCTATATCATCTATATCTATTTCTGTGTATCGTCTATATTAATATCTGTATTAATCTGTTTTTTGCTGCTTAGAACAGAATACCTGAAACTGGGTATTATAAGAAAATGAAATTTATTTTTTACAGTTATGGAAGCTGGGAAGTCCAAGGTTCAGGGAACACATTTGATGAAAGCCTTCTTCTCGGTGGGGACTACCTACAGAGTCCTGTGGTGACACAGGGTGTCACCTGGCTGGAATAGCAAGAGCTCTTTTATATGCTTTCCTAAAGCCACTAGTCTACACCCATGACAACCCATTACTCCATAAATGGATCAATCCATTCACAAGGGCACAGTCCTCATGATCCAATCACCTCTTAAACACCCCACCTTCCACCACCATAGTGGGGGTTAAGTTTCAATATGAGCTTGGGGATGGGGAGGGCATTCAAACCACAGCAATATCTATTCTTATTCATTCCTTCAAGAAATACTCATTGAGTGCCACTGTGTTCTAGGCATGTGGGTGAATTCCAGTGAATAGAGTAGACATGGCTCCTGTCCTCATGAAACACATAGTCTAGTTAGAGAGACAGACCTAAATGATAATGACAAGCTGCAAGTGTTCCACAAAGGCAAGGATGAGGCTGCATGCATGTCACAAGAGCGTTTGCACTATCCATTCTCCATGGCTCAGCCCAGAGCCATTACCACAGCTTTCTTTGGAATATCATCATTTCCTTTTTTAATTGCCATTTATCTACTCTACTGACTATTTACAAAATAGAGTGGATGTTCTTAGATGCTTTAAAAAATTGCTGAGGCTATGTATGTTTTATTTTTTAGATGCCATATATATATATATATTTTGTGTGTGTGTGTGTGAACTTTTTTTTTTTTATGCTTTAAAAAATTGCTGAGGCTATGTATGTTTTATTTTTTAGATGCCATATATATATATATTTTTTGTGTGTGTGTGTGAACTTTTTTTTTTTTAAAAGAACTTTTTAAAAAAGATGGGATCCAGTCCCCTATGAAATCCACATCATCATTCATTGCTGCTAACTGCTGGCAAGTTAGATAACATGTCTGGACCATGACTGCATCATCTGTATCAGGAAAAGAGTAGTTCTGCATGGCCATACAGTAGAATGGTTACATGCATTGTTGTGGACTCTGGTGCCTGCTACCTGGACATACATTCTTAACCTCTCTGTGCCTCAGTTTCCCCATCTGTAAAATGGGGGTGATAGTTTGCTGTGAGGATTCAAGGAGTAAACACTTACACAGTGCCTAGCACAGTGCCTGGCTCCTAGGTGGCATCATGTGAGTGCTAAATAGAAGATCTGTTCATGCGGATGCTTCCTTTCTGCTTTGACATGCTGAGATTCCGTTTTAGCTGCAGGATCGTTTGAGTTTAGCTTTGGTGTTCTATTAAAACTCCTTTGATCTCTCAGTTCAACCATTTCAGCAAAGCACATGGTTCCTGCTTGCCGGGGGATCTTGTGTCAGTTCTTTTTCTGGTGCTCTTTGATAAGGAGCATGGTCTGAACATTTGGGTTGAACATGACAGCTTAATGACTTTCCATGAAAAGTTCTTATATCAAATATTATTTCCCTTAAACCTGAGAGTTGAAACAATATATTTTGCTAGAAAATAAATAAGCTTGGAAGGAGGAATGAGAATTTTCTTTGCTCCTTGCAATGCTTTTTGCCTTTGAAAATTTCGTAACATGCTTTCATTAAATAAAAATATCCATTCTTTTTTTTTCTTTATCCTGTGTTATGTTCCACTTGGCTTCACTAAGAGATTTGAAAATGAACTGATGTGGAAGGTAAATCCGGGAAACTTTAAAGCAGTTTTTAAGTTTCATCTCGAAAGTTGCCATCATACCTTCAGTTAAATTTTAGAGTATTAGGTTTTTAGTGGTCTCATAAAATTTAATTTTTTTCCTCAGCAAGTTATCTTTCCCTAAATAGTTAATCACAAGAGCAGAAGCATGCTCATAAAGCTAAAAACAAAGAATTTCTAACTAAAAATTTTCATGAGTAAAATATTAATTTGAAAATTAACATGTAGGGACAAAACAAGGCTTCCATTGGACTGTTTACTTTTTCGTTATGTGATGTTGGTGATATAATGTAATTCAATTATTTAGGATAATTTGAACAAAAGGAATCAAATGGAACAAATGGAAAATGGAAAGGTAGGTTCCGTGGGAAGTCATTCATTTAGCAAATGTTATCAAGTATAGAACCGTATGCAAAGCACTGTGCATGGCTTTGGGAGGCAAATGGAGACATATAAGGAGAAGGGATGGACACGTATCCAACAGGTAGGTCCCTGTGTGGCAGGAGGTGTTAAGATAGTTTGGGGAGGAGATGATACTTCTGGACAGGATGATGGGAAGTTGCCTCAGAGAACTGGCATTGTCTGTACCTTGGAGAATGAAGTTTTGGGGACAGAGGGTGTCATTCCTGGTGGAGAGAATGGCTCTTAACTCAGCAAGTAAACCTACCTGAGAACAGGTCATTGTGACACGGTGTGATGGTGAAGTTTCCAGCAGTCAGGAATACTGTGGCTACTCTCGGAATACAGTGATTCCCTTCAGCATCCAAGCGGCTTCTCTTTACCTCTCAATTCTGGAGCATTCAGAAGTGTTGCACTGTCACCAGTGAAGTATACACTTGAGATTAAGCCTACAGGTATTTTTTTCTTGGTGGTGCGATCTGTAGCTCTCTTTCTCCTTCTTTCTAGAAGGCCTTTGACATTTAACTTTTCTCCTCTGTTACTTGTATTGTAGTTACTATGTCGCAGGCACAGTTCTAAGCTCTTCATGTATTTTAACTAATTTTTTTTTTTTTTTTTTTTTTTTGTGACCGGTAAGGGGATCGCAACCCTTGGCTTGGTGTCGCCCGCACTGCACTCAGCCAGTGAGCGTACCGGCCATCCTTATATAGGATCCGAACCCGCTGCGGGAGCGCCGCTGCGCTCGCAAGCGCTGCACTCTCCCGAGTATGCCACGGGGGCCGGCCCTATTTTAACTAATTTAATCCTCCTAACAGTCCTTAGGTGCTGTTATTGTTCTCATG
>NW_007735014.1:40178-68303 GCF_000696425.1 Galeopterus variegatus
CGCCCGCACTGCACTCAGCCAGTGAGCGTACCGGCCATCCTTATATAGGATCCGAACCCGCCGCGGGAGTGCCGCTGCGCTCGCAAGCGCTGCACTCTCCCGAGTATGCCACGGGGGCTGGCCCTATTTTAACTAATTTAATCCTCCTAACAGTCCTTAGGTGCTGTTATTGTTCTCATGTTATGGTTGAGCGAACCAAGACCCAGAGAGGTCCATCAATGTACACGAGGCGAGTGGGTGGCGTGGGGGGATATGACCTGGCCACATCTCCAGAGCCCCACGCAGGATGTACCACCTCTCTTCCCAGCCTCTACACAGCTACATACCAGTTTGCTTAAAGACATGTGGCCTACCTTCAAGGAATAAAAATTATCGGTATAGCAGATCAGTTTGAAAACATTTCAGATGTTGAAAATTGATATCAATTTCCTCATTAATTCAACAAACATGTATCAGTCTCCCGGGACACAGTGGCACAAAACACAGTTCCTAACCCAGAGACATACTCATATTCCTTCCAAGCGTGAAGGAGGAATAAAATCCACACTCAAGGATATTGGATTGTGACTAGTTAGAAGATGGCACTTGGCTTTTATTTACATTGAGATAGAATCCACATGCTATACAGTTGACCATTTTAAAGTTGACAATCCAGAGCTTTTTGGTATATTCACAAAGTGGCAGTCATCATCCCTAACTAATTCCACAATATTTTCCTCACCCCCACAAGGATATCCTGTATCCATTAAGCAGTCACTTCCCATTTTCCCATTTCCCCAATAACCCCCTAATTAACCTTTTAGTAACACACTGATAATCACTAATCTACTTTCTGTCTTGATACATTTGCCTGTTCTGGGCATTTCATATAAATAGAATCGCACAATATATGATCTTTTATGTCTGGTTCAATTTACATAGCATAATGTTTTCAAAGTTCATCCACGTTGTATCCTAAACCATTATTTCCTTCCTTTGTGTGGCTGAGTAATATAGTTCATTGGATAAACACATGATACGTATTCATTCATCAGCCAATGGGCATGTCCTTGCCATTAAAATTGTGTTTCTGAGAAGGCTCCCTGTTTAAAATTTGAATTTGTCAGATCCTTTTTCCAACTCATTCTGCCTGAAAGTTTTTCTGACAAAATCCACCTGCATTATTTAAGTAAGAAAGCCTTTCTCTGCAGTATTTTGTTGCTGTCGGATTGTACTGTCTCTGTGAATGACTCTTTTCCACCCTGGCTTGTCTGAAGGTTGCTCCCCCACCACTCCTGGGCTTAAGTAGGCTCTTCTCCTACAAGTCAAATAGGAGCATTTATGTGTGTGTGTGTGTGTGCGTGTGTGTGTGTACGTATTTCTTTTGAACCTTATCTCTCTTCTTCCCCATATTACTATTATTATTGTTGTTATTATTTAATAGCTGGATTCACGGTATTATTTACTATTTTCTTATGTTTTTCTTTTTTGAATTGTTGCCATTATATGTAATTCTCTGGAGAACTTAGACTCATTTGTGACTTTTCCTAAAGTTTGTCTTTGTCTCTTTTCAGGTCGATCCAGTGTTTACAAGGGAAGTAAAAGCCAAAGTGGAAAGGTAGGGATGAGAGGATAACAGGCCTTTTGCAGGAGAGGAAACCTGAGTGGCCCACGAGTATAGCAGTTGGCATTGATGTAGTCACGGGCACTGCTCCAAGCACTTCACAAATATTCCCTCACTGAATCCTCCCAGTGATCACAGTGTGGTCACTGGCCACATTGGCAAAAATTGGAAAGACTTAAAACATTGAGGGTTTGGAAGAATGGAGAGAAACTGCCCCTCTCATACCCTGCTGATTAGGGCAAAAATTGCTACTACCTTTATGGAGAGCATTTTGTCAGTTTATTGATTATAAATTGCATTTATCTGCCAGGAACAGAGACCCAACAGCACTGCCTTAAACAAATTGAGGTTTAATTGCACACATAAAATTGTAGTTGGCAGAGGACCAGAGTGGGGGCATCATCAAAACTTTGGGACCATGGGCTCCTGTCTCTGTCCTGACATCCTCAGGCTGTGGCCCCCATCCTTAAGGTGACAAGTGGCTGAAGGACTCCATTGCATCCTGCATTTTAAGTGGGGAGATGGGACAGGGCAAATCCAGCAGATCGTCTCCTATTTAGGCCAGCCCCTTGTAAGGTGATCTCCCCACAGCCCCCAGGCTTCCAGCTACATCTCACTGGCCACCTCAACAGCAAAGGGGACTGGGTGACACTGACTTTATCACACATATCATCAGGGGTCTACGTATTGCTCAGAGATGCAGATGCATGTATGTAAATGTATAGCTGATTATGTAAAAGAACATGTATCAAAACCATGAGAGTGGTGGTGACGGGAGCAGGAGGGGGCAGGAGGAAGAAGGTCAAAGAAAGCTGCAGATTTACATTGTTGGGTGAAAAAAAAAAAAGGCGAAACCTGTATTACAAAATATCTGTCAGTTCTGTGTGGTGGGAACCTGGGCTTTTGTGTTTTTATTTATCTCTGTTTATTATTTCTATTGTCTTTATTAGTATTTTTAAAAAATACTTGAAAAAAAGGTAGAGCAATCAGGAAAAGGTTGTTTTCTAAATCATAAAGAGAAAATGGCAAAAACTGTATCTCTGACTCTTCCAGTTTTGAGAGCATGTGTCTCCTGGGCATCATCATGAACACGCTCTAACCTGCTCCCCCTCTCCCTCATCAGGGGTTGAACTGTAATGGATTCTCACCCCAATACCATTTTCTTTACTGAACGCTTTATGAATTCAGCTTACTATTTGATCTAGAGTATTTCTCCACAGTTGTCCCCTCTCCTTCTCCCAGGTCCCTGCCCATGAGATTCCTGGAAGTAGAAATGCTCTGCCTGTCATTTCAGAGTGGCTGGGGTACGATTGCTGGGAGAGATGCCTCAGGAAGATCTGCACGCGGTGCTGAAGAACTGCTTCGCGATGGTGAACAGCTCTGTCTCTGAAGGCATGTCAGCTGCGATTTTGGAGGTAATTATATAACTCAAGTACTGCAAGTGGGAGTATGAAATTTTCCATCACTCCTTTTCCTATTTGTGGGGGTGACGTCTTTGTCAATAAAATTCTGTACTTTTCAAAGCTAAAAAAGCAAAACAGCATTTCCTTTGGAGTTCGAAAGTGCTTTTGAACTTCCATCTGGGACTTAAAACTGCCACTTTATTTCTTGTTGTTATTTGTCTTTGCCAGCTACACCATGAAATAAAACTAGGGTGACATTGCTTATCTGACCTTCTAAATATCTTTGATGGAAAGACAGCTGAGGTTATGAAAGGTTGGAACAGGAAATGGGATCAAAGGGTGTTTCTTCAAGAAGACTCCTTTTACTTGATCTCTTCTCCCTCTGTTCTGTATGTTCATAATCCCAGGATTTAAGGGAGAAGAAAGGGTTGGACTTCTGCATGTGGCAGGAGACAGGGCAGGGTGGTTGTGGCAGCAACACATGGAGCAGGGGAGTTGCAGTGTAGTGTACTAGATGAGGGTGGATCTAATCTCTTCATCCAGCATTCAGCTCGGAGATCGGTTCAGCTCTATAAGATCACTTCATCTGTCTTGGCCAGATGTCCGTCTCCCAGCACACCGAATGCTGCAGTCCACTGCTGACCTATCTGGGCTCTGCAGGGCCGAGGCTGGAATGCGAGGTCCCTGCTCTTGAACTCCTGGCAGCTCTAGTTTGGCTGTGTCAACTCTTCTGTAGAAGGACATAATCCAGCCTTGCATCCCCACTGCAATGTGACCACTTCCCACATCTCTTTTCCTCTCTTGAGGGTTTTTTGGGATAGGATATTATACCAGAATATCTCAATTTCTCGATGCTTGGTCCTAGGATGCTGGTCCATGTGTGGAGCACAAGAGGATGTCCCTTCTCTGATTTTGCTGTTATTTCGTTGCATTCCAGGCTCCTTTTGAATAGCTCAGCACAGGGCAGGCTCAGCTTGCTGTGGTCAAAACCAGCCGTCAGTGCTGGGTTTTATCCATGTCATTAAAACTCAAACCTCAAACCACTGCATGTGTGGTATCTCTGATGGCTCTCAACACACACCTTGCACACAAACAGCACAGTGCAAACGTTTATTAGTAAGCATGTGATAAAACCTGCATAGAAAAGAAAATGCTTGGTCCCTGCATCCCAAGGTCTTTGGATCAGATTTCACAGGTTCTTTCTTAATACATGGATTTTTATTTTATTTTTGGCCGCTGGCAGGTACCGGGTTCAAGTCCTCAGTCTTGGTTTTGTTAGCACCGCTCTAACCAAGTGAGCTAACTAGCCAGACCAATACACGAAGTTTTTATTTCTGTGTTTACTTAGATCAATACTATTATTTTATCATAAGTGTTTGTAAATATCCATTTACTCCTTTGGATACCAGTGTAGTGTACTGAATTTACTGACAAAATGTACCATTTGTGAACTTTAGTGTTCCAGAAAATGTGGTAAAGTAGGAAAAAAAAAAAAACTATCTCCCGAGTTTAAGAAATGACTGAGGTTGTATGCCTAAGCTGGCATCATTTAAAAAAGCAAAAAAAGTACCTCCCCCAGCAAACAAAATCACTGGGAGGGGCGTGGTAGGAGCTATACACTTAGACCTGTGAGTCCAGTGTTTGGATGTTTTCAAAGCATATAGTGTGAATTTGTAACATTTTTATTTTCAGCCAGTTGTCAATACCTCAATCTATGCTTAATGATTAGTACTAATCTCCATTGTGCTTTCAAATTAGCTTTCAGCTACAGTCATCGGAGCAATGGATTTTACTCTTCCTATTAGCTTTAAAAATGTGCGTTCTTACAGTACTAGTATTTGAGCTATTGCTGAATTGCTCTTTTGTATGTAAATACATAGACTTTTATTTTCTGACCTAAGAAAAGGTAAAGTGGAATTCGGGGATGATTTTATAACTAGCACACACAGCATTTCATTGCAGATGAATTGCTGTCAAACCTCATTTACTTCAAAGGAAAGGCAGCTGTTAGCAATTCTGCCTTCCTTAAAATGTTGATGTTGTGTTCCTTTTGAAAACTCCAAAATAACCTTTGGGCAAAGAGTTTTGAATGAAACTGATTTTAGAGGAGTGGTAAGGGTGTATTTCGTTAGAACCAATTCAAATGACCAAAGTGGTTAATCATGGAATAAATGCATATCATTTCTGAAGGAAGCAATCTTTTGACCTTTCAGAATTAGCTATCCCATGGAAGCACATAAAAATCTTATTTGCTAAAACATATTTCATACTGATAAACTCCAAAATTCAGACTTTAGCTGGGCATATGGGCAGTAGGATGAACATTTCTGCAACTAATCAGTTGTTTCAAGTTTGAGCTTATAATGGAATTGAATCCTGCATGGAATTACAAGAAAAGAGCATAAAAAATTATTTTTCTATCCTAGTTTTCTTAAATAGACTCTCCTCCCTGCCACAGAAAACACACAAACACACACACCCCTCCAAGTCAAAGTTTTCACTGCCTAGGAGAAAGGAAGGCCGTGTTCTAAAGCAAAGAATAAGGATGATAGTTCTTGGCCTCTTGGCTTTCACACCCTGACCCTAGTGACTGAAGAACTGTGGGAGGATTTTTTAGAGATAATTGTGACTGTGTGTCATTTTGACCTTGACTAGTTTCAAAGTGTGTATGTATGCATGTGTGTGCATGGTGTGTGCATATGTGTGCATGCATGTTTGTGTATAGGTCTGTGTTCATGTGTGCACATGTGTGTGCATGTATGTGTCGTGCACAAGTGTGCATGTTCATGTGTACATGTATGTGTATGTGTGCATGCGTGTGTGTGTGCACGTGTGTCACAGTACTATGGTTCACTCACTTTGAAATGTGAAGGGCCTTTTGAGTTGTCATAATTAGGAAGATTCTACTGCCATTTATTTGGGGTGTGGAAGGCTGCAGAGAGAAGGAGTATTTTTTAAGATGCTGGACTATTCTCTGCATCCAAGAATCATACTCAAAAATGCCAAAGTGGCATCTCCACAGAAATACTCTGAGCCCAGTGCTGCAAGATCCTCATGCACTGTGCGTGCATGGGTGGTGCCTCCAGACCAACTCCATCACCACATGCCTCTCACTCAAGGCCATTAAAATGCAAGCAGACCTCTCTGCAAGAAAATCTAGACCTGGCAGTTTGCAGCCTCAGGGGTGCATCAGCATTACCTCTGAAGGTTAAAAGCCCACAAGTACAGGTGATAGCACCCACCCCTTGGATCGGGCTTCCTGGTCGAGGGATGGGGCTGGCAGCCGAGTTTCTTATGACAGCTCTGCAGTGTCGAACGGAGGCAGTCTCCCTGTGTGAACTTTTGTCGGCTCTGCTGAAAATGGTCTACTAGCTACAAAGACTTTATAAAAGTCTGCTATAAGAGTTTCATCTACCTGGTAAGAGACTGAAAAGCTCCTCTGGGGAAAATAAGAAATCAAGCCAGCTCTCATAGAAACAGAGAGTAAAGTGGTGGTTACCAGAGGCTGGGGGCAGGGGGAATGTGGAGGTGTTGGTCGAAGGAAACAAATTTCAGCTAGGAAAAGTTCAAGAAATCTATTGCAAATCATGGTGACTACAGTTAATAACAATATATTTTATCCTTGAAAATTGCCAAGGGTAGATTTTAAGTGTAATTACCAGAAAAAAATACATATATTAGGTTATGCACATGTTAATTGGCTTGATTTAGCCATTCTACAGTGTATACATATGTCAAAACATCATGTACACAATAAATATATACAATTTTTACTTGTCAGTTAAGATTTAAAGTAAAAAGAAATCAACGAGTGAGTTCAAGCACGAATAGGTGTTAGACACATCTTGTATCCTGGCATTTCACTGCTCTTTATCACAGAGTGGAGTCCCTGATGGCAGGTGAACTGCTCTCTGCTCCAGCGGCTTAACTCACTCTGCTTTCGTCTTTCCCTGCTCACCAATGGAGCGTGTCTGAGGATGAGCTCGCTCATTCCCAAACATGTCTAGCGCAAAATGTTGCCAGTCTCGGTTCCCGTCAGGACCAGCTTCAAAGCGTTGTCACACCCTGGAGTTATTCTCTCCCTCAGGCGTTTCCTTTGTTAAAGACACGTCGTTGCTTTCTGAAGAAGTGACTTCAGGATTCGTGTTCTGTCACTACACAGCCCTTTTCTCCTTCCACCCATCTCACAGTCCAAGCCACACTACATCTTTCTGCTGCTGTGCAGCTGTTCTTGATGGCGGGACCACGTCCCCTATGACCTTGAGTCCTCCTCTAGTGTCTAGTATAGTGCCATAGATCATCAGTAAACACTAACTGGATGAATACATTCATTCATTCTGTGACTCAGCAAAACTGCACCAAGCACCCAATATGAGCTGGCACTGGGGACACAGCAGAGAAAAGACACAAGAAAGTACTATTCTCATGGAACTTATGTCCTTGTGAGGGACAGAGAGGAGGACTGGGAGACAGGCAGGAAGCAGGTGAATCAATGTATGGACATAGGATTTTAGAGAGTAGGATGTGCTGTGCGAGAAATGAAGCTGCATGACGTGAGGGTGGAATTGGGAGGGGTCTGGGAGGGCTTTGGGAGTGTTATGGACTGAATTGTGTCCCTACCTCCCCAAATTCATGTGTTGAAGTTCCAGCCCCCAATACTCAGAATGGGCATAGATTTGGAGAGAGGGTCTTTACAGAGAGGTCATCAAGTTAACATGAGGTCATTAGGGTGGGCTCTAATCCAGTACAGTGTGTGTGTTAGGGTGAAGAGGAAATTTGGACACAGACAGGTGTATAGGGCAGAAGACGTGGGGACACAGGCAGAAGACACCAGTGAGGTGCCAGTGAGAGGCCTGGATCATGTCTTCCATTGCAGCCTGAAAAATAACCAGCCCTGCCACCTCCATGGTCTCAGACTTCCAGCCCCCAGGACTGTGAGAAAATAAATTTTCATTGTTGAAGCCACCTCAGTCTGTGGTTCTTTGTTACTATGACCCCGGGAAACTAATACGAGGAAGAGGCATTTGAGCTGAGATCTAAATGGTGAGAAAGCAGGTCATGTTAAGACCTGTGGGGAGAGAACCTGGTGGGAGAAACAGCGGGTGTGTTAGAGTCAGTAAGAATGACACAGACCAGATACCTGAGGTCTGTTCAAAACTGGTATATAATCAATTCCATTGAAGTCAGTTGGCCAAACTAGGTCACAGTCCTGCTCAGATTTAAGTTGTGGGGAAACAGACTCCACATCTCAACGGAAGGACCACCAGAATCAGATTGTAAGGGATGTGGATGACATGAAGGGAATAGCTGTGGCCATTTTTGCCAAAAGTCTATCACAATTTCCTATATGAACTAGATTTCAGGTACCTGTGGAAGGACCACCAGAATCAGATTGTAAGGGATGTGGATGACATGAAGGGAATAGTTGTGGCCATTTTTGCCAAAAGTCTATCACAATTTCCTATATGAACTAGATTTCAGGTACCTGGTCTGTTCCTCATCACATGGCCTCCTCCGACACTGCCTTCCGTGAGGGGCAGCATCACCTTATGTACAAGAAACATCACTAACAAGCTGCACAGCGTTAGTGCTGCAGCAGAAACTACTTGGTTGCAAAGAAGAGAACTTGCCTGTCATTTTGACTTACCTATTCCCAGTCTAAGGCAATCTCTAATACACAGGTCAAAATGCTGCTTTCATACAGCTGAGACATGGCATTAAGGAAAGATGAAGCTACAAGATTTATCACTCAAGAACAAGGAGGTGAATGCATGTGATAATGGAAAACTCAGTAACTTGTGTTTTGTGAAATTACCAGACACATTTTCTTTGTTGCTATAGCAATAAAAGTTAGCAAGCAGTAAGATATTAATTTACTATGCAAATAAACTTATTGAAAAACAATATTTGGGCTTATGTTTTATAAATTATTATTTGGCGTCTTCGTCATTGACTGTAGGACACACAGTTGATGTTTGTTGGATGAAATCAGAGGTATTTTGCACTTTTAAAAATGTTCCTAAAAAGTATAACAGCATTATTGAAATATAATTTGCATACCGTAAAGTTTGCTCATTAGAGTGTGCAGTTTGATATTTTTTAATATATTTACAAATTGTGAACCATCACCACTCTCAATTTTAGAAAATTTTTATCACCCCCAAAAGAAATCCTGTGCACCAAAAGCCACTCCCCATCTTTCTCCTACTGTCCTAGACAGCCACTAGTCTATTTTATCTCTAAATGTAAAGGGAAAAAGACAATATGTGGCTTCTGTGACTGTCATGGAACATAACGTTTTCAAGGTTCATACATGTACATACAATATTCTATTGTAGGTATATACCACACTTACTTACCTATGCATCGGTTGGTGGGCATTTGGGTTTTTCCAGTGTTTGACTATTGTGCTGCTATAAACATTTGTGTACAAGTTGTTGTGGGACATACATTTTCATTTTACTTGGGGATATACCTAGGACTGGAAATGCTGGGACATATGTGAACGAGATTTGACCTTCTGAGGAACAGCCAGACTTTTTCTTGAAGTGGTTACATCATTTTACAATCCCACCAGCAGTGTATGAGGGTTCCAATTTCTCCATATTATCACCAGTTTTTTATTATCTTTCTTATTATGTCCATCCTAGTGTGTGTGAAGTGATACTTCGTTGTGGATTTGGTTTAAATCTCCCTAATAACTAATGATGTTGAGCATCTTTTCATGCGCTGTTTACATTTTCTCTGAAGAAATATCTAGTCAAACCCCTTGCCCAGCTTTAACTGTATTATTTGTGTCTTTATATTGTCAAGTTATAAGTGCTCTTTATGCACGATAGACACAAGTCTCACTTCACATATATGTTTTGTAAATATTTTGTCTCATTCTGTACATTATCTTTTCACTTTCTTAATGATTTACATCTAAGTCCAAAAGTTTTTAATTTCAATGAAGTCCAATCATTTATTTTTTCTTCTGTTGCTTGTGTACTTGATGTCATATCTAAGAAGGCTTTGACTAACCCAAGGTCTCAAAGATTGACTTCTATATTTCCTTCTAAGAGTTTTATGGTTTTGACTCTTACGTTAGGTCTATAATTCATTTTGAGTTTATTTTTGCTTATGATGTGAGGAAGAGGTTCAAATTTATTCTTTTGCATGTAGACACTATTATTTTTATTCCTGGACTCAATATAATTTTAATTTACTTTCTTTCAAGGCCCCTAGTTTTTAAGGGCACCTGTTTTTATTTGGGATTTGTAGGTTTGGAATGCAGTCTCAAGTTCTAGGGTAGGTAGTTATGCTATGTGAATCTTACCAATTCAGATAGGGAGCCGACCTGCAACTTTAATCCCATTAGCAATGATGACAATCCCCAGGAATGGATCTAAGTTCTTTAGTTTTAAGTTATTTAATCTTCCCTATCACCCTTCGTGTAGGAGGTTTTATCATCCCTATTTTGCATCAGGGGAAACAATCAAACAGCCATGGGAGGTTGAGATGTTGGTCCAAGATCATACAGCTAGAATGCAGCAGAACCAGGATTCAAACTGAGGCAGGTTAGCTTCAGAGTTTGAAAGTTTAAAATCCACAGAAGTGGATTGTGCAATGAATGCCTGTATACCCTTCTCCTATATTCACCTTTGTGTTTCACCTCCTTCCTTCTCCCTCTCCCTTTGTCTTTCTCTCTGTCCCTCTGTGCGCACGCGCACACACACATTTTTGCTGAATCATCTGAAAGGAGGTAGTTGATCACAACACTTCTAATACGTCACCCTGGAACTATCAAGAACAGGTGCGTTCTCCCACACACATCACCACACCTGAGAAAATTAACATCAGCTCGATCACATTACTCAATATGCACCCCATACTTAATTTCTCCAAAGTGTTATTTTTGTTTTTTATGTGAATCTGCTCCCCCTTGGCACATTGCATTTGGCTTGATGTCTCTTTAGTCCCCCCAACCTACCTTCTCTTAGTTCTTATTGTGATTGAGTCCTCCGAAGAGTCCTGGTCAGTTGTCCTACAGAACACCCCACATTCTAGATTTGTCTGGCACAATTCCTCATGATTAGATTTAGATCAAACCCTCCCAGCTGGATCCTGATCTGGGCAATCTTGTGTACCTCCAGGGTATCAAATCAGGAAGCACGTAACGTTGGGTTTCCCTACTGTTGGTGACATTGTAAAGGCATCCTCCATTGTAAAGGCACATTTCTCCTTTATAATTGATAAGTCATCTATGGGTTGGGACTTTGGGATTTGTGACTATCTTGTTTCCCAGCATCCTTCCACCCAATGAAGTGGACGTCTCTTGATGATCCTAGGCTGAGTCGGTTATTATATTAGGGGTTACAAAGTGATGCTTTTCTAATTCTGCCATCCTATCCACATTTGTTAGCTCATATAAAGAAGAGCTTTTCCTTTTCCTCCTTCTAATTCTACTCTTCTTTCTCCTCCTCCTTTTTATCTGTTTCTCTCTCATCATTAGGGAATCGTGTTTTTTTTTTTTATTTAGTGTGTTACAATCTATTACAATCATTATTCTTTTTGAAAATAAAAAATTGCCCCACTACAGTCAGTAGGATCCCCTTGAAGCTGGCTCCTGTTTCTTTTCGACATGATATCATTAATCTCTGAGCACTGTAGAAAGAGAACCAGAAACACACCATCCCACTAAGTAGGCAAGGCCAACTCTGCACGTTGTGCTTTCAGGGCACCTTCCTGTGGTTTCACTACCATTTTGTGCCAGGCCGGGGGTGCCATGCAGACCCCCAGACCTTTGGGAATGGAAAGTCTGCTTTGTGAATAATGGGAACCCCACTAAGTAGGCAAGGCCAACTCTGCACGTTGTGCTTTCAGGGCACCTTCCTGTGGTTTCACTACCATTTTGTGCCAGGCCAGGGGTGCCATGCAGACCCCCAGACCTTTGGGAATGGAAAGTCTGCTTTGTGAATAATGGGAATGATAAATCACTTTCTTCTTACTGTTTTCATGCCCGAGCAATGTGTTCAGTCCTTGTGGCATTCATACTGTCTGTGCTGGAAAAAAATTACTCATCAGGGAAAGTAATGACGATAATTAAAAATGTAGACTCCAAACAGTGGATGAAGAAGTGTCAGGTGAACATTGGGAGAGATGGGTTTCTTTGTGACATTGCAGAAATTATGTCAGACAAACTATTCTAGTGTATAGTTTTTCAGAACTTCCAAATACGGTCAGTAGTTAAAATTCAGACATATTTTAGAAAGGCAGTATTGAGATTGGGATATCATTTGGCAAGGTTTATTTTCTGTGAGGTGCCAGAGGTCCAGTTATCCTAAGAAGTTATTCTTCCACAAACTGGCTCATCCCATCACAGAAGCTCTTAGAACGATCACCACCTGTTTCTCCTCCTGTCTCTTCTAGGCAATGGACTTGGAAGTTCCAGTGCTGGCTCGGAACATCCCTGGGAATGCTGCCGTGGTGAAGCACGAAGTGACAGGATTATTGTTTTCAGGTCCTCAGGTAAATAAGAACTGTTTCTCTTTACCCACCTTGTCTGAATAGTGTTCATATGCATTGAATGAAGAGTCTGTGGTCCCATCTTTCTTAGCTCTCGGTGGTCCTATCACAGTCAGCAGGAGCCTGTGTGGAGCACTGCTGTCTTCTGTTGTCACCTGGGCATGTGCCTGGAAGTTTCAAGGAAACAAGCATTGAGTTCTATTTCTGATTCTGCCCCAAGTTGCTATAGAGGGCTTCAGTCAATGAACCATTAGATGCTTGATCTCTGATTTCTAAAATGAGCACTCCTCACACACAGCCTTATATTGGTAGAACATCCACTGGCTTTCAGAAAACTGCAGTATTTGTGACCGCTTTTAATCCCCCCAAACAAATGTGCAAAATAGGCAGGGTACTGTTTATGTATACAGACACTTGTATACATTTGAGGATAAAATAAAGGGCAGTCCTTCCAGCAGTGAGCACAGATGGTCACCAGTGACTTCTGGGGCACGCATGTGTTTCGGGACCTATGTATACAGACACTTGTACACATTTGAGGATAAAATAAAGGGCAGTGCTTCCAGCAGTGAGCACAGATGGTCACCAGTGACTTCTGGGGCACGCATGTGTTTCGGGACCTCCCCAGAAGCACGTGAAGGTGTTGCCTAGTGTGCATTGCTGTGGTTGTTTCTGAGGAAGTGCCCCCTGAGTGTCTGCCTACATTTGAAACCCTGTGCACCCTGTGCAGGGCGTGTGACCCTGGCTGAGCTGCCCACGTCTCTAAGTCTTGTTTTCTCTTATGGACGAGGGGGGCTAATGATAACTCCTGCCTCTCGGTACTGTGATATGGTGGGACGAGTTGGTGTGCAGGGCTCAGAAGCATGCATGGCATGAAGTCGGAGCCAAGTAGATACCAGATGTTATCAAAAGGGAGGTACTCGTTACTGCCTATGCCTGCTGTTAGGTGTTAGTATATAAAGATCTTAGGCCCAACCTTTGTCTTTCAGTCTGTAGATTTAAAAATTAGATTCTACTCATAGCCATCTTTAGTAAAGCACATGTTATATTCAGAAATATAGGGAGTTACAGTTAAAAATTATAGGAATTCAAATATTTGAAAATTTGTTTTTTAAAATTTCCTATAGCAGGGCTGACCAGTTAGCTCAGCGGGTTAGAGCATGATGCTGATAACACCAAGGTCCAGGGTTCCATTTCTGTACTGCCAGCCACCAAAA
This sequence comes from Galeopterus variegatus, assembly GCF_000696425.1. Lineage (NCBI taxonomy): Eukaryota > Metazoa > Chordata > Mammalia > Dermoptera > Cynocephalidae > Galeopterus > Galeopterus variegatus. The sequence goes on from NW_007735014.1 coordinate 53,909, forward strand.
AGTAAATGGTTAAAATTTCTAATAGCAGATATTCAAGATGGCTTTCCCTTTCCCCTAATATAACTATGGGTCACTCTCTTTACTACCTGCTTATCACAGAGTTGCGAACAAATTCCGAAGCAAACAAGATGGGCAGTGGGATTTCACGTGGGTGGGCATTGGCAAGATTTGTCTGAATGCAGGGGCTGGCCAGGGACTGGGAAACTGACTTAAATAGCACAGGTAGGACCCCGGGGGCTACCTATTGTCTAACAAAAGACGTCCATAGGACTAATGCCTTTCCTTTCTATAGCAGTACCTAGAAGCCAGAATATCTGGACGTGAAGAGTTCTCAGTGGTTAGTTATTGATTTTCCAAACAAAGGGTTAACACTTTCCACCATATTCTGGGTCTCTGAGAACCAGCTCTAGTGAGGATATTGTCTCCATCTGGCAAAATGACTTGATTTTTTAATCTCCCAAAATACAATGTCCATTTATTTTATGTTCAACTTCAGAGCACATGCAAGAAACCCCTACAGTTTTATCAGTGAATGTTTGACTAGCTACCCCTCATAAATGAATGTATTAGTCTGAACAGAGGGATGGAAGCAATTTGCCTATCCTGACTTCATATAGCCTCTTGTAAGATACTCCTTTTAATATTTGCAAATACCTATCCTGTCTCCAATAGCTTCATTTCTGCCGGGTACTTTCTTCCTATGAGCCGTCAGACATAACTCCGCAGTGCTAACAGAGTTTAGCTCCAGACTTATTTTGATTCCAACACTTTCATGTTAGTTTTACAAAGGATGTTAACCAAAAAAAAAAAAAAAACTTCTGGTTTCATATGGGGGGATGCTGTGTTTCTTAACACACTTTGAAAAAGCACGCTAGACACGGATATCACACATGGTTTGGTTTTGTTTTCTTTGTGGTCTCAATCAGACTTTACCTAGCACAGGGTAGGAGCTGTTGCCTTAAAAACAAACATGCATTTTAGACAAGTCAGGGACTGTGGTTATATTAATTTCAACTAAGGAACTGAGGCGAAATTAACCACTAGGTGGTTGCCAGCATTGGCAGGATTAATTTTAAATATTTATTGAATCAGCATTTTATTTATTAAGAAGGAACATCTATGTCATGCTGCTCAAATCAGTGCTGAATCTGGAGTTCATGGTTCTGCTTTAGGTTTTATCCCTTAATTGAGAATATAAAGAAACCCAATATGAAAAAATGAAGTTACCAGTTGTTCAGCATATCAGATTTTACATACATTTAATACCCCAGCTACCTCTTTTTCAGAATGGAAAACTAATTTCACATACATTCCACATGAAGGATACGCATGTAACTCCCACAACAGCCCCATGACACAAACACCCTTGTCAACTCTATGTTACAAATGAGGAAACTGAGACACAAAGAAGCTCAGTTAACTAGTTTGTAAGTATCAGAGCCAGACCTGGAACCTGGTAAACCCAGCTCCAGAGACAGCACTGGCACTTTATGTGATCAGCACAGACAGAAGCTTCTCTGAGAAGCATGGAGTACTGCCTGAGAAGGGCATGAAAGTCAGTGTAAGGAAGGGATGTTGAATTGGGCCTTGAAGGACGAGATCCCCATGGAAGGAAAGGCATTCAAGGCAGCGAGAACCACATGGGCAAAAGCTTGGGGGTGTGGATGTGTGCAAGGTGTCGGGAGAGTTATGAGTTGTCCACTGTGGGGAGAGTTGGGGAAGGAACAGAGTGAACAGAAAGGAACACAAATCTAAGGAGCATGGCAAATCAGGGCATGATAGGCAGAACGCTGAGATGGCCCCATGTTGTCTGTTTCCTGGTGTTATGCCATTATTATGTTTGGTTACATGGCAAGAGGGATCTTGCAGATATAATAAAGGTTACTAATCATTTGACTTTGAGTTAATCAAAAATGATATCAGGCAGGCCTGACCTAATCCTGTGAGTCCTTTAAATGTAGGTCTTGAGGTCAAAGATGGAAGATTTCAGAGAGATTGGGGTCTATGGAAGGGGCCACCTGGAGAGGAATTTTGGGTAGCCTCTATGAGCTGAGAGTGGCCCCTGGTTGACAGCCAGCAAGAGAAAGGTAGCCTCAGTCCTGCAGCCACAAGGAACTAAATTCTGCCAACAACCACGTGAGCTTGAAGGAGGACCCCCCAGCTCCAGAAAGGAACCCAGCCAACACCTTGATTTCAGTTTCATGAGATGCTGAGCTGACCTGAACTTTGACCTACAGAAGCTGTGGGGTAGTAAATGGGTGTCATTTAAGCCTCATGTTTGTGGCAATTTGTTATGCAGCGACAGAAAACTAGCACGGCGGGACAGCAAGGGAAGATTTTGTGCAGTGTCCAGGTAGCTGCCCACAGAGGATGCAGGAATGTGGTCATATCAACAGAGCAGGATCTCCAGGAAAAGCACCATTCTGGGTAATCAGGACATCACATTTGAGATGAGGGGAGGTCATTCAAGGGGATGTATAGAGTCTTTTTGATGGAGAAAACATTATGCCTGAGATTCCCGAATGGTGTCCTGTTAAACATGTGAAAAAGTCTCCATGCCAGCCCCTGCCTGCCCCCTTTGCCTTCTCTGCCTTCTGGGCTCCTCTGTCATCAGAAGAGTCATGTCCCCTGGTCCCTCTTCACCCTATTTCCCCATTTTATTCTCTTCCTGACATTTCTTGGTTGGTCATGTCAGCAAGCTGATCCCTGCTCCCACCCCCTGAGAGACTTAGATTTGCAAGGTGGGTTCTTCAGCAGTAGACTGGGGAAATGACATCTCATTTGGGGGATTTCTGTGCTTGCCTCCCTCGTGTGGCCCTGGCACCTAGGACAGCACCTGTCACTACACGTGTGTTGCCTGGTGAATGGTGAAAGCTTTCAAGAACCCCTGAATGGCAGCTATGAGGGCACTTCAGAAAGTCTGTGGAAAGATGTAGTTAAAAGGTAATGCAAATCCTTCCACAGACTTTTTGAATATTTGCACAAATATAATGGGGAATCTGGAAGGAAGGGAAGTTTGCTTTGGGGAGCTTCTATGGAAAGTCTACTGAATCGAATACAGAAAATATACCTTTGATTTTTAAAAAATGATAATTAAACATATTCAGCCAAGGTAAGAATAAATTAATCTGTTTTTATACACTGTACCCCTGGAAAACTTCTGTTTAAGTAAAGCTTTCCAAACCTATTAAACATAGATTTTTTTAAATTTCTGCAACAGCTTTGTCTTTCCTCTTTTTCAGAAGAAAAGGAGTTGAGCTATTTTTCCTAGATACTTTGTAGCTATGTTTTATAGCTTCAAAATTAAAATTTATTTGACATTTAATAGAAACTGTGAATCCATATTCTTACTCAGGGTCAGACTTTTAAAGTGTTGCTAAAAAATATTTTGCTGGGGGGGTTCTGTTTGTTTTTTAGACAACTGTAGAAAAATAAATAAATTTTCGAAGAATGATGATGACAGCTAGCATTTATTAAGTGCATACTATGTTCTAGGCACTTTCCTTAGTGTTCGAAAGAGATTTACACTTTTTATTAAAAGTAGCTCCTTTTTCTTAACACAGTAATGATATGATCGTAGCATTTATTAAGTGCATACTATGTTCTAGGCACTTTCCTTAGTGTTCTAAAGAGATTTACACTTTTTATTAAAAGTAGCTCCTTTTTCTTAACACAGTAATGATATGATCAATGATTAAATCAATGATTTAGTCAATCAGTGGTTTGATGTTTGAAAAAGTGAGTTGTGGTGGAAAAATGTAAGTCTCCACATTTTGGGTCAGGCAGGGTTGTGCTTAGATCTGGGGTTTTCCACTTGAAATCTGAGTGATCCTGGACACATTTCTTACCCTATGCTCATTCCTTCATCTGTAAGACAGAGATAATGACCTGTCTTTCAGCAGTAACAGAGAGGAAGTATGTGCAATCAATTCTCCTCCGTTTTCTCAGATGGAAACTTCACATGTTCACCATCAATATTATCTGCCACCTCTCGAGCTGAACACAAGGTGAAGCCAGATAGCATAAAGAGCGCTGTGCCTAAGCACTGGAATTGTGCTCAGCACAGCAAGATCCCCGCCCCGCCAGAGGCAGGTGAGAACCAAGAGAATTCCCATCTCACATGCACTTAGATCAGATCTTCCTTATGCAACTTGTTGAGGTGATTGGCCAACATTAGGTAAAATATTATTTCTTATTTTTTTAAACCTTTTTAGCCTAACATAATTATCAGAAGTTAAATGTGTCTATTATGTGTAAGCACTCAGCCAGTGCCTGGCACAGAGTAGGCCCTCATCAGTGTAAAAACCCAGATGCAAGGGCCTCCCAGGATTGGCAGGATTTCCATTTAAGCCCAAAGGAAACACAAGACTATGTGTGCACTAAATTAAAAGTTAATCCGAAATTTGTCTACATGGATTTGCAGATAGGATGACCATATTATTTATTGTGCAAAACCAGGAAGCTTTTGAGAGTGAAAGGGATGTTATTAATAATTATGCTGGGACAACAGATGTAACACTGTCTCAAATGGTGTATGTAAGGACAGCCTGCTTGAAGAGCTTGTGACCAGATGGAATGGCTGGAGTTTAGAGAGAACATAGATTCTCTAAGGCAGTGCCACTCAACAGAAATATGATCCCCGGGCTGGCCCGGTGGCGCACTCGGTAGAGTGCGGCGCTTGGGAGCTCGGCGGCGCTCCCGCCGAGGGTTCGGATCCCATATAGAGACCGGTCCGCTCACTGGTTGAGCACGGTGCAGGCGCGACACCGAGGGTTGTGATCCCGTTACCGGTCACGAAAAAAGACAAAAAGGAAAAAAAAAAAGGAATAATGTCTGATTTGGTTCCCTCTACACCATATGTCATTTTAATCCATATTTCTTTGATTACTGAGATTGAACAAGCACAGTGCCTTTTGAATAGTGAATAAAAGAGTGAACAAGCCAGGTAGTTGTATAAGTAATTGATAATTTTCATATCAAATCCACAAAGTAGGCATTATTTTCAAATTTACAAACAGGCCCCACAAGTAGTATGTGGTGGGGAGGGGGGGGGTCTTAGCCCAAGTCTTTTTGAATCCATAGCTTGAATTTGTCATACTTCATGCTGACTTCTCTTAAATTGAGGCAGTGTATGTGAGCGCACTTTGCAAAAACTATTATCAGTGTTGAGTACTTTCATCATTATCATCTAGGCTGGCAGAATGAGCAAAGGGCAGTGTCACTGCCCACCGTCAGTATAAAGTGCCAAATAAGGAAGGGAAACATCCGGCCCACATTTTAAAAAATTAAAAGAAACAGATGAAATTAATTTTAATGATACATTTTCTTGAACTCAACCTATCCAAACTTGTATCATCTCAAGCTGTAATCAATATAAAAAATTAATAATGAGGTATTTACATTCTTTTCTTCATATTAAGCCTCTGAAATCCTGCATGTGTTTTTGCACTTTGGGTACATCTCAATTTGGAGAATAAATTTTGATCAAAAACTGGAGGCTGTTACACATAGCCCTGTACATCTGTACACTCACACGAAACGGTGTTTTTATTTAACAGATGTGTCCTGGTAAATATGTGTTTTTTAGCTTTTTGTAAATTATTTCAAGTGTTGTAAAAAATATTTTGGGGAAATATTGTCATTCAGTTTTGTAGGGCAAACTGCAGTTTTCTGTGGTCCGCAAACAAGTCTTAGATCAGCAAACATCTGGTTCTTACCATCACAGCCAGGTTCAAGGAGACTCCAAGACAGGGCCTTTTGAGGTGATTGCTGGTGAAAGCGTCCAGTTGTGCCTGCAGCTTGAGCCTGAGGAAGGCAGCAGTTGCTGCCCAAGAATCACTAAATGCCCAAAGGTGTCTGTTGGGAAGCTCCTGGGACAGCACTTTTTATATAAAGTATCCTCCTGGTCTCTAAAGGCCAGAGCACGTCTTCTGAAAACTGCGGTCCCAGCCTTTGATTGGAAAAATGTTTCACAGCACAGTGGCCGATGTGCAAACCAACCAAGCTGTTCCCTGTTGCATATGGAAATCCAAGTGGTGCCTTGGTGGCGGGTGCTCTGCGGCTCAGCCACGGAGCCTGGAGCACTTAATATCCAATCCTGTTCAATCACTACATGATTCTAACATCTAAATAAACCTCTTTGTATATGGTGGGAAAATGCTTGATTTGCATTCAGGCTCCATAGAATTTAGAGTTAAAAAAGGAGATTCATATATCCAAGTTGTTCCAAAAATAGTTAAAAGTTTTTGAATAACCGAATTGAGTATTAGTTTTAAATTTTTAATTTAAATCAATTAGAGTTAAATAATAATCAAAAGTGCAGTTCCTCGGACACGCTGGTCATACTCCAAGTGCTCAGAGTCAGAGTGGGTGGTGGCCCCAAGTTGAGCAGAGGAACCTCAGGCAGGGAAAGCATAGTGGACAAGGCTGTACCTGCAGCTCTGAGTTCTGTGTGCCGGGCACTGCTCGGGCAACGATCCTGCTGACCTCACCCTGTCCTCACAACCAGAGGGTAAGCCATTGGCCTTGGTTCACCCAACCGGAGTGGCCAGGCTGGGCCTCAGCGAGGCTGAGAACATCCACAAGTGAGGCATCACCCTCCCACCCCATTGCTGCCTCTGTCTCTCCCTCTGTCTCTGTCTCTCATGGTCTCTCTCCTTCTCTGTCTCTGTCATCGTTTCTCTCTGTGTTTCTTATTGTCTCTCTGTGTCTCTCTCTCTGTCTCTCCCTCTGTTTCTTCCTCTCTAGCCCCCTCTCTTTGTCTTTCTGTCTCTCTCTGTGTGTCTCTTTGTGTTTTCTCTGTTTCTCTGTGTCTCTCGGTCTCCATCTCTTTCTCTCTCTCCCCCTCTCTCTCTGTCCCTGTCTCTCTCCCTCCCTCCCCCCTCTCTTATTTTGGGAAGAAAGGCAGCACTTTTCTGGGTGACAGTCCTATAAAGTTGTTCTTCTCACTATTTCGTTTGTCTGCACTGTTGGGGACAAGGGACTTTTCTGGGCCCCCTGTCCTGCTTTGCTTGTCCAGATGGCAGTGCGAGGGGAAGGTAAGCCCCTCACAGGCAGTGGCCCCGGCAGACACTGCACCGTGCCACGGCTCAGCGAGGCATGGCTGGAACAGGATGAGCCACAAGGTGGGGCTCCCTGCTCAGGAAAGGGAGGCTGCGTCCAGTTCCACGAGCACCTCCAAGATTGCACAGGGAGAACTCTGCCGTCCTGCACCACGTCTGGAATTCTCTTAATACAAGAGGGAGAGGGGAGAGCGTTTCCTCCCCCTGCAGACTCAGTCCCCACCGCTAGGGACAGGAGGGACCATCTCCTGTCTCATTTTGCACTTGATCTCTACCCTCTCCTGTTTCTTGCTCGGTTACACCTACAGCTGGTGCAGAGCTTGGTGGAACACCTGCTGGGAGTGTGAACCTGCACATTCTAGCTGAGGTTTGTGATTAAGGGGAGTGGCCAGACTTGACCCAGGCGACCTGCTGGAGACCCCTCCTCACCCTCCTGCCTGCATCAGGCTCCACATTACTCAGTGGGTGTGTCCTTCCTGGGGCCCAGGCACGCTGGTGGATGCCTCTGTTTACCTGTTGTCTGGACAGATGGACCGACAGTGTGCAGTCCCCAGCAAGAGGCTTGTATGACTAGGACACTAGGCTGCTCTTGAGTGGGCTCCTAGGCTGCTTAAATGCATCCTGAGATCAGAGTGAAGAAGATGGTGACTTGCTAGCACTGGTAACATTTGGGCCAGTGGCCTGCGTGGTCCCCCTTGGGCTAGGGACACTGGGGTGATATGGTGCGGGAGGCATGCAGGGCCCAGGCAGCAGGTCCAGCCGCCCTCCCGGGGCCCCTGCCCTCGACTGCTGGCTGCCGGGGTGTGAGCTCGAGCATCCAGCACACCCCTGGGCTTACACGCTGCCATGCCTCTCCCAGCTGTCCTCACTTCCTGTGGGCTCTGTCTCCAGAGTAGAGTGGAACCCCATCTCTCCTGTGCCCCTCTTGTCCCCACTCCAAGGCAGTCTTGGTCCTGGGTGGACTGTTGTAACAGCCTTTCCATTCCAGTCCATACACGGTCCTCCCAGCAGCCGAAGGGACCTGTATCATATGAAAACCCAATCCCCCACCCACCCAGAGCTGAGAGTCCTCCGGTGGCTGCCCATTGCACGCAAAAGAAAACGCCCCTCCTGCCCCAGGGCCCAGGCCTGCACAACCCATGTGGCCCCCTCCTCACTGCAGCCGCCCTGCCCTGCACCTGCTGCTGCATGCTGGCCTCACCTGGACGCCTGCGCCTCTTCAGTGGTTGCGTGACTTAAATGTCACCTTCCTGGAGGGGCTTTCCTTGGCAGCACAATCAGTGGGTGCCCACCCTTGTTCCCCACTCCATTACTCTCAGTCAATGCACCCTGTGTGTTTCATCCATAAGTCTCGTCACTGTTGATAAATGTGCATTTGTTTTGTTTTATTTTGCTTGCCAGACACCTCCCCCACCAGACCCACTGCTCCCTGAGAGCAGGGGTCCCCTGCAGAGGTCCTGGTGCAACGTGGGTGCTCAGTAAAACAGTTGAAGAGATGATTATTGTGTAAGAGGGTGACCCTTCTAGAAAGCGTGTTCTGTTATCTTAGTTTGATATAAGCTGTGCAGCACACCACACAGGCACAGTTTAACCACTTTCTTTCCTTTTTCTTTTCAAACCAGCAGATGACAGCAGTCATTCTGCCAGTCGTCGGCACCTGTCAGGTTTTGTCTCCTTCTGGCGAGTATCCTTTGGAAGTTCCATTCTAATCACAGGTTCCTTTGCTGGGTGCCATGAAGAGAAAGCTAAGGGGCAGCTTTCCCTTATTGGGCACTTAGAATCCAAACATAAATGCTACTGGCTCAGAAATTTCTTTTGTCTTTCCCCTCCCTCCCTCCCTCCCTCCATTCTGTCCTTCTTTCCTCCCTCCTTCTTTCTATTTAACGCACCTGTTGTCCTCATTTCCCCTCATTTGTGAACTCAGCTCCTTTGTGTTGTGTTGGGAGAAGCCTACATTTTACACTTTCTATGGGAACACAGTCTCTATAATTTTTCTTGAATCTTTATAGCACATGTTAAGGCTCCTGCTGAGAGCATTGCTACCATGGGCCTGAATGAGCAAGTTCTCCGTTGGGGACCTTGGACTGAAAGAGCAGCTGGGCAAGCATGGGGAATGAAATCTCAGGATGAACAGGGTGCCCGCAGGATGATTTGTTAGGGCGGCAGTGGCTGCTATAATAGGTAAACCCACCACTTCAGGGACTTAGCATTGCAAGACTTTATTTCTTGCTCTACTGGAAGCCAGAACTGGTGTCCCTGGTCTGTGACCACCTTCTGCACGGTTGCTGGGAGACCCAAGCTCTTTTCGCTGGTGTGACTCCACCTCCTCTCAGTCCCGCAGGCCCCCATGTTTAGGTAGCAGTTGGGGAGAGAGAAGGCAAGGTCTGCTGTGGGGGTGTTCATGTCCAGGGCTGGGAGGGACAGATGTCCTTCCTGCACGTGTCCCATTGGCTGGAACTTGGTCATGTGGCCACTGCCACTGCTGTTGGCCCAGGAAGAAAAGGCAAGCAACCTTTCTCCCAAAAGATTTCAGCTAACTTGTTCCAGTAAAAAAAAAAAAAAAAAAAAAGTATAACAAAATAGCACAAGGGAGACAGCTGGCTCTACAAACACGAAATGCAGCACATGGATGATTTTGCTTAATCTGCACAACAGCAAATGCACTATTGTCAGTCCCATTCTATAGATGAGCACACTGAGGTACAGAGTAGTTACCTAACTTCCTCAAGACATCACAGCCAGTGAAAGGTGCAGCCGGGATTCATGATGTGTTTTTTTTTTTTTTTTTTTTCCAGCCTTAATTTAGGTTTGATTGACAAATAAAAGTTACATATATTTATGGTGAATTTGTAATGTTTGGGTACATGTATACATTATGCAATGATTAAATCCAGCAGATTGACATTTCTGTTGCTCACATGCTTATCACTTTGTTATAATGAGAACACTGAAGATCTACTCTCTCAGCCATTTTCAAGGACACATTGCATGATTATTGACTGTAGTCATCATGTGTCACAATCGATCTCCAGAACTTATTCCTCCTAAGGGAAACTCTGTACCCATTGACCAGCATCTCCCCATTTCCGTCTCCTGCTCCTCCGTCTCCCAGCCCCTGGTAACCACCCTTCTGTTCTCTGTTTCTGTGAGTTCCACTTTTTTAGAATCCACATATATGTGAGATCACTCAGTATCTTTCTGTGTCCTTAATCATCATACTGCAGTCTATTAGGATGAATCGATTCTAATATATTTTAAAATTAAAATGATTTTTATACTACATAAGCTTTTTATAGAAAAACTTAAAACATAAAAATTTAAATTTAAAATACCCATAATTTACAACTTGGAGACAGCCTCCTATTTTTCCAGAGCTTTCTTTTCAGGATTCATACTCGTATGGCATATCCTTTTTGTAAAAGACCCGTTAGGACAAGGAGTTCTGCAGCCTCTTGGTTTCACAGCACATGCCACGAACCATTTGGGGTCAGCTGTCACAGCTATGGGACAGAGCCATCTGTGGCAAATCCCTCCTTGTTCTTGGTCCCATAGATGTTGAGACAGTAAAACTCTTCTCCCTACAGTGGCATTTACACACCAAATGGAGACTCTGTTGGTCAAAGCACAGCTGTTATTTGAGGACTTGATAACTGACAGCAAAGTCATTTTCATTGAAGAGCTTGTGTTTTATTCCTGCCTTGCAGGACACTGAGTTCATGTGACCAAAGGCATAGCCGGGGGCCAGAGTAGGAGGGAGTGAGCATCTTTGTCACCTGTAAAGTGAGAGGGTACATAAAGGCTCACATGAACAGGGACGGCGGCCACCAGCCAAGGTGCCTGTTTGCAAAGCTGCACAGAGCTGGCAAGTTTGCTCCGCTTGTGGGTGTGTGGGCCCTGGCAATGTCTGGCCTCCAGCAGGAAAATGCCCACCAGCTGCCCGTGTGAGAACTCCAAATGGCCTGTGCCCCAGTGCTGCCACCCCTGGGTCTGCCTCTCTCAGTCATTCTTTCCATGGCCTCACCAAGGTTTGCTTTCCTTTGGGGGACAGTCTGCCATTTGCCCCAGGTCCCTGTCCGCCAGGCGTAACCAGGATGACTTCATTGCACATTTGCCTTCACATTTGTATGAGCTCGCTCTTTCCCTCTGACTCTACTGCTTGTAACCCTGCCAGGGTAGCTCATGTGCCCACCAGAAAGCCTCTTGGGCCCCACCTCCTCTGTCCCTATGTGTCCTCCCTCTCTCTTCTCTGTCCTTCCTGATGCACCCCTCTCCTACCTCTTAAGCAGCAGGAGCAGCAACAGCGGTTCTCAGCTGGCCCAGGTACTGGAAACGACACTCTGTCCTTAGTCTGGGAAGCACAGAAACTGTCAACCATCGCTGCTGCTGACTTCATCTGTGGCTCCAGATTCCGCCTTCCAGGTGGCAGCTCTGTGACCTTTGCTGCATACACCCATGAAGCCACAGAGCTTGGAGGAGGACAGGCTAGGGTCAGCATCCTTTTCTGCTGCTTCACGACATGCTCCCTTGGGCAGGTTCCCAGGAGACCTTCCCGTGCCTTAATTTCTTTATCTGTGAAGGGGACGGTCACAGTAACAGGACCTATTCCTCGTCCCTTTTCTGCAATTCCAAAATCCAAAAAGCACTTGAAAAACAATTTTATTTTTAGTGAATTTGGTGCCTAAACTCAGCAGGCAGCAAACTCTTCTCTGAACTGATGGAAAGTGACTTGAGGCTTCTTGGGACTCGGTACATTCTGGTTTGGAAATAGTGTATTGTTTGTGGGACATGGCCTTAGGCGTGCGGGAGATAATCATGTAATAGGAAGAACATATAAACCATAGTATCAAAATCCCTCAAATTCTGAATTAGGAAACACGATCTGATATGTGGTTGAGGCACAATAAATGTTGGCTGTTGCTATTAAGTTCTGGCTGTATACTCTTCCCCACTCTAGGATCCTGGAAGGAGACCAGCTCTGTCTTTGTCAGAGAAGTGTTAAAGAATGCATACGCACCTCACGGAGGCTTTCTCTGGGCTTGATCGATCTGGAGGGAAGGTGAATTAACTAAGTATGAACTCTCTCATCAAGCGACTCTGACACAATACCCCACCTCTCCTGTGTGTCACTCGATCCAGGGGCTGGGTCTGGCGGGTGACCTGTTAGATGTGTGCTCAGGCACTGTCCTGGGAAAGAGCCTGAGTGAGCTTCCCCAGCATGGTGTGAGCAGACAGGGCCCACTGCCAGATTCTCTGGTGATCGGTCTTGGAATTGACCAGGGTAGGGACACCCATCAGACTCCCAGCTGACATCGTTCCTGGTCAAGCATCATGGTCAGGGGTCAGAACCCCTCCCCACCTTCCCTTCTGGCTCTGCGTTGAGCAGTTGGCATGGACAGGGCTGGTTTGCTGAGAGGTTATTCCTAAACCTACGTAGGTTGGTTTCTCCTACTCAGTATCCATCTGCAGAAGATTCTAATAGCTGTTTTTGATATTTATTTAAGGCACGCACCTAACTCACACCATGATATTAAGGATGAATGAGCACCAGCCCTCCCCCAAATTGGTAATTACTGCTGTGATTTAAGAGATAGATGGAAGGTTTACGCTGAGTAGTTCAGAGAGTGTCCGCACATTCTTAGGAGTGATCCCAGCTTTACCTGATAACAAGAGTCACAGAGAGAACAATGAACTTAACGCCAACAGTTGGGGTGATGATGTGGTCACGTTTTTGTTGGTGGTGACAACTCAGATACAGCCTTAAATTGTGACCACCAGGATGATGTCACATATAAGAAAAATAGTACAGGCACATGCATTGCCCTTTTATAGACAGTTAGATTTTGAAATATGTTTCTCACAGTTTGCAGTTTTAAACAAAATGAATTTACTCTATGACCAAATAATTTTTGGAAAATAAGGCAGGCACTGCGGTCCATGTTAGACCAGTGACTCTCCAGTTTTAGAAAATTCATGTTCCTGGACCCTTCTGGTGACCTACTGAATCAGAATCCTGGATTTAGGATTGGGTGTGTGTAGTGGGTGTGTGTTTTACAAGCTCCATAAGACAGGCTTATAGCAGAATTTGAGAACCAAAGCCATCGACTAAACCTTAATTAATTCAAAGGTTCCAACCAGAAAAGCCCGGGGAAAACCAGAGATCTTTAACAGCAGCAGCACATGCCAGTCTTGAAAAACTTCTTCGTCAACACATCTCAATAAGATGTCGTATGTATTTGAAGCATCTGGAGAGAAGCTTCAGGGTTGTTTAATTTCGACTAAACCTTAATTAATTCAAAGGTTCCAACCAGAAAAGCCCGAGGAAAACCAGAGATCTTTAAAAGCAGCAGCACATGCCAGTCTTGAAAAACTTCTTCGTCAACACGTCTCAATAAGATGTCGTATGTATTTGAAGCATCTGGAGAGAAGCTTCAGGGTTGTTTAATTTAACATACCCAGCCTGAAATTCAGTTTTCATATGATTGACTTTAGTTCCTCGTGGAAAAATAAGTACATATCACTCGCAGAAGGTTGTCAGAATGCCATGCTCTTGAAAACCATAATGTTTTAAATCTACCAGCCCCGCATGCTCCCTGCACAAGGCTTTTGCTTCTCTTGGAGGAGGTCCCCCGCTGTGCTCTGTGGGTTTGAGGTGATGGCATCATGAGAAGGATTTTGACGGCATTTTAAATATTCACTCTGTAGAACTGGTCTTGCTTCTCCTCTCATGGATCATGGCGAAACCTCAGGGACACAGGGCTGGTCATCAGGATTCAGTGGGAGCTTTTTCCACCAGTAGTTAAAGACTACTTGGAAAGGAAGAAAACTCAGAATCGTCAACTGCTAATTATTCTGTGACCATAAAAACGTGATTTTTATTTTAAACTTTACAAGTGTATTACCTAAGCCAGGGCTCATACCTGTCGCCTTGGAGCTAAATCTGGTCTGCACATGTGTTTTGTGTAATTTTCTGTGTTCTTGGAATTTTGAATTACTTGCTGGCATTTAGCATGGAATGTTTTTACATAAATATCCAGAATTTAGACTTCTCTTGGATAAAAAACAGTAGGAAATGCGGCAAACAGCACAGGCCTGTATTTACCATAGCAGCGGGCCTGGCACCTCCAACTTTGCCTGTTGTGTTTCCTGCCTCGGATCTGGCGCAGCTTCTAGCCTTGTTTTTGAACTTTCTTAAGAGATGAGATTTACCTACTTGGTTTTTATTTTCTTTTAATTATTTTCGTTTGTGCACACTTGAACGCCTTATATTTTCATAAGTAATTTCCAAGAGCATATCATTATACAGTATACGGTCTCTGATGAATGGCCCCCTCCCC
>NW_007735014.1:68626-71378 GCF_000696425.1 Galeopterus variegatus
AGTAATTTCCAAGAGCATATCATTATACAGTATACGGTCTCTGATGAATGGCCCCCTCCCCTGGTAAGTATTTGAGTGTTAGCTGCTCAGTGTCCTGGTGAGCTCTACAGCCATCGGCTACATGAGATCTGTGGAGTTCTGGTTGGCATGATGGCAAGTTGGCATTTGTCCTTATTTCACAGAAGTTTCGTTGCAGTTCTTGCTTTGTAGTTCTTCAGTCTGTCTGAGGAGGTATCACGTGTTAGATTCCAGAAGCTCGGACAGTGCCTGATGTGGTATGTCAGGACTGGGTGTGTCCCTCTGTCTGTGAGTGTCTTGGCTCTCTCTGCCTTTGCTGTGAATGGCTCCATCCAGAGGTGGCTAAACCACTGTCTGCAGTGGATCCTAGCTCCATGTACAACCTGGCAGCTGCGGAGGCTGAAGGGAGGGATCTCCCTGGTGTCCTCTTAGAACAAGGAAGTCTTTTCCAGAAGGCTTCCCTTCGTCCCCCCATCCCATCTCAGTCCCCACAACTTGGCCACCTACCTGCCACTTTGTCAATCATTGGCAGAAAAGGACAGGACCTGTGTTGATTTTCTATCACTGTGTACCAAATTACCACACATAGAGCTGCATAGGGCAATACCCGTTTGCTGTCTTGCTCTCTCTATGGGTTGAGTCTGGGCACAGCCCAGCTGGCCCTCTGCTCAGGGTATCCCCAGGCTGCAACTCAGGTGTCATCTAGAGCTTAAGCTCACGTGGTTGTTGGCAGAGCTCAGTTTCTTGTGATTGTAGCATAAGGCCATCTTGGTGACATGGAACCGTATATAACATAGCCCAATCAAGGAAGTCCCATCTCATGACCCTTGCCATGTTCTATGGGTTAGAAACAAGGCACAGGTTTCACCCACACACAAGTCTTGGGTGCAGGTGGATGGGGGTAACCCTAGGGTGTAAATGACACAATACACGATTGGCTTGGACTGATCAAGATTGACTCTTGGAATCAGGGAGTGGGCCTTCTTCCTAGATCATGTTGCAGAGGAGGAGAATTTAACAAAATCTGGGTTCTTTTATCCAAGAGGAGGGAGGCACTGAACGCTCCGCAAGGGCATCAGTTATAGATTGCTGTGTGACTAAGAATCCCAAACCTCAGTGGCTTTGTACTATCACCGTTTTATTCACTCACAAGTTTGTGGGTTAGCAGTTTGAGCCAGGCTTGCTGGGTCATCCTGCTAGTCTGGCCTGGGGCCACTCATCCAGTGACTGTCGTCTGGCAGCTCACCTGGGGATGGGTGATCCAAGGTGGCACCTGTCATGTGTCTGGTCGCTGGTGCTGGTAGTTGCTGGGCATCTGTGCTGTGGGGTGTCTCATCCTCAAGGGAATTAGCCTAGGCATCACGTCCTGGTGGTCTCCAGGAGGGCATGGGTGGAAGCTGTAAGACCTTTTGAAGCTTTGCTTGAAAGTCCAGCTACATCAATTCTGGCATATCCTGTTTGTCAAAGCAAGTTACTAAACCAGTTAGATTCTGGGGAGGGGAAATAGATCCTCTGCCCCCATTTAACAGGGAGAGTCACAAAGTCACATTGCAGAGAGACACACATCCAGGGATGGGGGAATTATTGGGGCCACCTTCACAAACAGTCTGCCCTAGTATGCAGTTAACAGGGTCTGTGTCCACATGCATTCCTCCTCGCCCACAGATGCCTGTCCAGCCTATTGCTCTAGCTGTCACGTAGAAGCTGTTTAGCCCAGAAGAACATAATCCCAGAGCCTCGAGGAGGGACTCTGATGATTCAAGACAGAGATTTTCCTTTTCTTGTCCTGGTGCTTTCCCTTCTCTTTCCTTTTTTCCCACCACTCATCAAGAGTTTTATTATGTCAACAGCCAAGAGGTTTCTTTCTTCCAGCCCAGATCTGTCTTGTTTTATTTAAGTCTGTTTTTTGTTGTTGTTGTTCAGCCTCCCATGCAGAGAGAGAAAAAAAGTGTATTTTATCGCAACCTATTCCTAGAAACTCTATCATTCAGGATCTAGTTGTAAAATGGCCATACCTTCTACAAGAAATAATAAGCAGAGGAGCGGGTTTCAAACAAAGTCTCCACATCAGATAAATCAAAGAAATCACCAGCATCATAAAATCAATATCTCAAAGCTATAATCCTCTCAAATAATTTTAATAGAAATGTTGTTCTGCTATGAGATGGGGATAAATATGTTATATTTTTATTATGAAAAGAACACCAATTCACCATAAACTGTATGCATAATACATAAAAATATAATTCTATTCTGTCATAAATATTGCTATTTATATTGCTAGCCATAAAACGTACCCAATATTTAATTAAAAGTAATTTTGAGAATATGTGGACGTTCCTTTTAAATAGCAAAGCATTGTATATTAATCTTAGGCGTTGTTGCCTTATTGGAATTTTTGTGGGCTTTTGGGGAATAATAAGTGATAGCTAAGTATGTTCTAGGCTTTGCCCTAAAGTCTTTGTTTGTATTAACTCATTTAATCTTCTCAACACCCTAGGAAGCAGGTGCTATTATCATCTCTACTTTACAGTGGAGAAACTGAGGCACAGAGAGATTAAGAAATTCACCCATGTCACTTACAGAAGGGCAGGGCATGAATTTAAACCCAGGCCTCCTTGCCCAAGAACTCTGCTCTTAACTTACATACAAGCATCATTAATAATGAATGCTCCCCTCCTCTCCCTCAATACTCTTTAACAACCAAAATAATTCTAGTTTATTTCTAATTCTG
>NW_007735014.1:72246-72827 GCF_000696425.1 Galeopterus variegatus
CAGAAATATGGTCTGATGCTAAGCAGCAGAAGAAAAGGCGTGAAAAGCAAGGACTGTTAAATCCATCCTTCTTCATGCTGGGAGCCTGTGGGACCTGGGGCAGAGCCAGGCTTACCGATCAAGTGCCCATTGCCCCTTGACAGAGGAAAAATGTGGGGCTCAGAGGAGTTAACTAGCTGGCCCAAAGCCACACAGCTAAGTCATGCAGACAGATTTGAACCCAGACCTGACTCTGAAGCCAAGCGCTTTCACTACGTCTGATGCTGCTCATAATTTGAAGATGTGCTCTGTGTCTGGGGGAGATGACAGAAGCCACACAATGAAAAACAAATGGGCAGGGGTAGGTTTGTGCAATGTGCAGGGTTCAGATTCTGGAGTAAGACCCTAGTTCATATCTCAGATGGTACTCATAAAAGAGGGAAAAAATTGTGAATCTTGAATCATTGGAAATAAAAGAATTAGCAGGTTTTTTGATCTAGGGAAGAAAAAGGAGGACTAGGAATGATTAATGGTTCCAATATTTTCCACAGATGTTCATCCCACCGTGTGTGTGTGTGTGTGTGTGTGTGTGTGTGTGTGTG
>NW_007735014.1:73870-84219 GCF_000696425.1 Galeopterus variegatus
GTTTGTGTACATGTATATGATATCTCACTCAATCCTACTGTTTCCATTAACTCCAATCCCTCCTAAAAGTCGTTTTCTCCAGGATCAGGGAAGCAGACAAAGGGGAGACCAGGAGCTAACACAGTCATGGGCTTTGGATGCATTTGCAAAATCCCCTACACCAATTATTTACATCTATTTCTCTTCCACTTCCTTATTTGCAGGAGTTTGTTCAGCTGGCAAAGAGACTGGTTAGTGATCCTGCGTTAGAAAGAGAAATCGTGGCCAACGGAAGGGAATACGTGAGAACATGCCATTCCTGGCAGATGGAAAGAGACACGTACCAGCACCTCATCACGAAGCTAGAAGGAGGCACGGAGGTCTGAGGAGCAAGCCTCGTCCTCACCTGTGCCGTCCACACCTGCCACCAGATGCCCAGCCCTGCACAAACTCCAGAGACGGGGTCTAGCCCACTTGGGTTCAGTACAAATCAGACCAGTCTCTTTGGAATCTATGGTATATGGAATTGGTAGCTATGTTGATTGGGAGTCTCTGGGGACATGGCATTCATCCCAAATGTTTCTGTGCTTTCAGACACCGTCCCAGATGTGTCCACCCATCAGTCCTGGTGGAGGTGCATAAGTGAATTGGCTGATTTGGATGTGGAAGGGGCAATTGGTTTTTAGGAGAATTTCAGAGAGAATTTGATCAGATGCTTTAGGTTTTTCTCATGGGTGTTAGAGGCTTATGTTCAAGCAATCACAGTGCAGACCCCTCTTTCCTGTCTTCTGAGTGACCTGTACCCCTCATTGCCAGTTCAAAAAACAGACATAAAAACCAGGTGTGTCAGCTGAGTGGCGTCCTGGCAGCATCTTTGACATGATCTTGGAGTCCTAGCATGTTGCTGGCCCCAGGCTCTGACCAGTCTGCTTCTCTAGATGCTAGATGGTGCTATAAACGAGCTCACACCCGGTGCGTCTTACTCTTTAGTGGTGTGACTGAAAGACTAGGTGTGCTTTCTAGAAAAGGGGCTCTGCAGGCCCCGCCCACCTCTTCATCAAATTTGATCAGAAAACGGGGTTGGAATAAGCACCAGCCACATCACCTGTGGCCTGGAAAATACTCGAGTGACCCTGAGAGGGAGGCCTCGGTATGTGGGTCCAGTGTGGAGATTCCTTTCCTTTCCAGCATCGGGGAGCCAGGGACAATTGTCAAGTGGATCACAGGGTTCCAGCCCGTAGTAGAACTGGATTTGGGTCTATGTGAGGTCACTGAAGACACCAGGAGGTCAGCCCAGTGGTTGCTGTAACAATGACCTTACCACATCAGCACGTCCTCCCTAAAAGTAGATTCAGTGTTCTTTGGTAGCTGTATTAAGCCAAGATAACCTCCACTGAATACTGAAATCATTGCATTCCAGTGGACATTCATTATGACAGATGGGGAGTTAAGTGTCCCATTGCCTCTTGTGAAGTAGAAAGCCATCAGTTTGGAGGAGGGAGAAGCTAAAGCAACTGCAGAGCCCTGGCATGCACAGTGTTTTATTAATGAGTTTGTCTAATGCCCTTAGATTCAAGACGGAGGGGATGCAGGGGAGTCTCCACCAACACTATCCTTGCTCCAAGTTTTGGGACACATGTTGGGTTTTTTGCTTTTCAACCATCATGCCTTTAAAAACTGTAAAACCTACATCTTGTTTTTAAAAGAAACAGCCTCAAATTAAACTTCTTAAACTCTGATGCCTTGGGGAAGAGAACAGCATGTTCAGATTTCGTACCATGTAATTTGGCTCATTCTGCCACCTCAATCACAGACTAGAATTGCTCTCCAGAAAGGCAGTTCACTGGAAATGGCAGACATGCTGAGCTTTGGGGAGACCTGCTAAACAATGCCCAACTCCCCTCCCCCCCCCTTTTCTTTCTTTTTTTTTTTTTTTGCCTTTATGGGTGCTAGGGTCATGGCTCCCATCTCTGGGCATAGGGAGAGAAAGAGGGAGAAATGGAGCCCCGGGCCCTGAGGGGACATTTCCATCTGAATCTGGAATCAGCAATGCCATCCTAAGAAAAGGTACTACCTGGTCCAGTGTTAGCTCAGATACCATCAGACAATGCTGCTGTTTGTAAAATGCTGATTGTCTGGAAGCCTGAATCTGTTCCTCGTTGAGTGACATTGTAAATACCTGACCTCCACTGTACCTCAATATCACTAATTTATGTCTTTGTATAGAAATGTGCACATGCCTAATGCACTTTGGAGAAAGGCATGTTTTTAAATTAATAAAACGTGTCACCATCAGCCGTACTAAAATAGCCTCTGTTTATTCATACTGTGAGCGGCATTCTGCAAGGAACATACCCCTCCCCACCTGGCAACCCCTGAGCCTTAAAAGGGATTGCTGTCCCTTATACATCTAATTAAGAGGGGTTTCAAATGCAATCTCTATTTTAATAATGAAGGATAGATGTAAAAACAATACTTTTCTGTAAGTGTTCTGAATGGTTTCAGTTCCACACTCAGTTCACTTTATGTTTAAACGTTTTTTGTGTGTATTTTTCATTTTGCTAATGTACAGATTTGAATGACTCAAAAACTAAGTTTCCAGGTAAAACTAAGATACCTTAACCTTCAAATATGGAGGAGAATACTTTTAATATGAATAACCCAAATAACCCAGTGTCGTGCAGCAGAGAGTCACGGTGCATAATCCCTAGACGCTCACAGTAAAGCAATGAAATAGAGTAGCTTTTTGGTCTGAAAGATTCATTAGGCATTTTAAAGCTTAAAAACACAGACTGCATATGCTCTCTTTGTAAATGGAACCGTGCAGCTCCACTCGGGCACTGCATGGTCTTGGTGTTGAAGACCATCTTTGCCATGCACGGCTAAGGGTGGGGATTTTGAAAACACTGGAACTTTCAGCAGGCATTTTGGCTCCCGGTGTTGCCTGCATTCCTGTGTTGGCTTCGCTAAGGCCACTTTGCGTAGCTTCGTAACCTTTTTCCTTGAAGCTTTCCTGGTAGTTGAACTTGCCCTCTTCCTCATTTATCTGTAGCTCCCTGTAAGACAGGGAGGGCTAGCTCTTCTTGCCTATCTTTCCAGGGAAGAAGTAGTTGTCTTCTCCATCCTTTCCCCCCTCCCTCTCTTCATCCTTCATTCTCTTCCTCTTTCCCTCCTTCCTTCCTTCCTTTTTTCGTCCCTCCTTCCTTGCACCTCCCCATTTCCCACCCTCACGTCACCTCTTTCATCCTAACATCCCTTTATAGAGTCAAGGGTTTGATGTGGGAATGGCCTATGGGAGGACCTCCCTATCCAAAGCCAGCCCTTACTAGGAAGGGCCATTTAAACAAACTTGGCATTTAAAAACCTAGATGCTCAGGTGAAATCTTAGACAAATTGCATCAGATTCTCAGGGGGCAGCCCAGGCCTGAAGCTTGCCGATGATCTAATGTGCAGTCCAGGTTGACAACTACTGACTCAGATAATCTATTTGAATAAGGACCAGAATTTTACGGAAAACAAGGACAACCTAAGAGAAGGTTGGATTGTGACTTTGTACTGAAAAATGAGTCCCCACATTAAGAAAATAGTTTAAATCTGTCTTATGTTTAACAAAATTTATTTACGTAAGTATAATAGATTATGACTATAGGGCTGAGAAGTATTTCACACAAACAAATAAGCAAGAAATAAAAGCATAAGCTGGGACCTCATCAACATTCCCAGAGCTGCTCTTTTGATATTTGCAAATTTCCTTTTGCAGTCCCTGTCCCCCCATCGTCCTCGCTGGTTTTCTTCTTCACTCATTAGCTGCTGCCAGACCCTCACATGCCTGTGGTTCAAGTAGGTCTCTAATGTCCGTGTCACCAATTTCAATAAATTCTGTGTCTTTTGCAACATTTGCAATTATACTTGTCAATGTATTTACATTGTGTTAGCATTTTAAACATTCTAAACACCTGACAATAAGAGAGACTGACTTGAACTCCTTGAGTGGGAGGGCATCAGGGTTGCATTTGGTTATAATGAACAGAAATTCCGGAATAAACAGTGGCTTACACAGAAAAGAATTTTTTTTTTTCTCAAGTAAAGAGATTCCCTGAGCTGGAGTGGTGTTCCCAGGCACCCAGACTCTTTCTGTTTTTCCTGCATCCTCGTTATAATGAACAGAAATTCCGGAATAAACAGTGGCTTACACAGAAAAGAATTTTTTTTTTTTCTCAAGTAAAGAGATTCCCTGAGCTGGAGTGGTGTTCCCAGGCACCCAGACTCTTTCTGTTTTTCCTGCATCCTTGGTGTGTGGCTGTCTCTACCTCATGGTGTAATTTGGCTGCCCAAGCTCCACCATCATGCCTGAATTCCAGGCATCACAAAAATGGGAGGCAGGAGCAAAGGCACTTCTCCTCACTTTCAGGACAATTCTTACCTCCAGTTACATCCCATGGCCACACCTAGCTGCAAGGGAAGCTTGGAAATGCAGGCTTTATTCTGAGCAGCCATGTGCCCATTTGAAAATTAGGGATTTATGGTCAAGAAAGAAGGGGAGGACACATATTTTAGGGGGCAACTTGCAGCTGCAGCAACCTTTGAGAAAAATTGGCTTTAGATTCTGCAGTGGTTACAGACATCCTGCTTTTTATTAATTGCTGACTACATTTTAATGTCAAGAAAAGTGTTTTCCAGGTTTTAATTTAGCCTTTAAGGCCACCCTGACACAGCTCACCTTTTGTCCCCAAGATTCTCATTAGTAATACAAGTTCTCAGCCAGCTTCTAGTATTGATTAGTATCTCAAACCCTACAGTTTCTAAATTAAAAATTCAGAGTAGAAGAGTACGTGAGTTTTCATCTGAGTCTCCTAAAATGTTCCTTCATGTTAGGTGAAATACAATTGTAGAAAACAGTGAAATTGAAGGTATTGATTATATATATAATTATTATATATATATAATCTCGGTCCTTCTGAACGTTGTCATCATTGCCCTGAATAAGTAAGCACATTATTGTTTGTGTTGGAGGGTCTTGAGGAACAGAAATCTTTTGAAGGAAGCCAGGAGTCAGAGTTTGACTGAAACAAATTAAGAAATTACATTAAAAATGAGATGAAATAGAGTTCCAGCTTGCATAGGGTTTAGGGTCTAAAGACAGTGTTTAAAACCAAAATCTTGCATAGCCAAGATCACCCTTGAAAACTGTCCACTAGCAGGGATGTTTGATTATATATACAAGGGTACTTCAAAAAGTCCATGGAAAAATACACTTAAAAGATAAATACCACTTTACCATGAATTTTTTGAGGTACCCTCTTATACAGGCCAGACATAAGCAAGGTTCAGGACCACTGAGCTCAGTTAAAGAAAGTCAGCCTCTGGATGTCTAGTGTTCCAAACTATTCTATAGAATTGAATCTCTAGCGGAGACTGTGTAAATATTCCCTGGGGATATAGCAATGAACAAAGCAGAGGTCCACCTCTGTTACTTTCTAGTGAGGCCTTGCTGTTAGCATGTATATTAATGGTGCTTGTTTAAAGCGTTCAATGAGGTAATGGAGTCATCTCTAACAAAGGAATTAGGATCAAAAGTGAGCAAGAACCTGACCTATCACTTGGGCTTTTAAGCCCCACCCGTTCTCAGAGTGATCACTCCATCCAACATACTGCAAGTAATTTTTAAGAGAATTTTCCTAGACTCAAAAGGAACTTCTGGTAAAAACGAATGCACAAAGGTGGGGCAGAGGGATCAGTTAAAAGAAATGACTTCATCTATCTGGCCACAATCTATTTTAAAAAGATTATTTTATAATCTCCCTCTTCTTTCAAGACTCATAAATAGTCCTTACAAATTTAGGCTGAAAGAAATGTCTTTCCAAAAAATTACACAATTCTCTAAATTGCAAAAGCTTTCTTCTTAGGAAAGAAAAGAAGTCAGAGTCATGCCTTTTTCAGTAGAGGCCTTTGACATCACCCTAAGCCCTTCAGAAAACCTCAACTATTAGAAGAATCATGCTCTATTTAAAATGGATTGTCTGTTTAGCATCAGTATTTTCATTTTACCGTCTAATAGAAAAATATGCTAAACATTTCCCCAAATCAGAAAGGTTAATAACAAAATGTTTGTAAGATGCCAGAGAGCAAAGAGCCAAGCAGTGTAGTATACTAGCTTTCTGACTACTTATTTGGCGCAAATTCCTCAATTTTAGAAATATCTGGAAAAACAGCTGGCAAAGTCTAAAGATCTGTTAGATTGCAGTTTGCAAAGAAGGCTTCCCTCCCTCCGTTTTTCTGACTGTCTCTTCCAACATGTAAATAAATGCATGCAAAGGTTCAGTAGTAATATAAACAACGATCATGCATGAGGTGATTTAAAAAGCAGCTGCATTTGTGACTTGCACTCTGTCGAGTGAGGTCATTGCTCCAATTCTGTCAGTAATAGCAAATGTTAAATGAACACTTACTGTTTGGCGGGTATAGCATTCAGTGTGACAATGCTGAACTTTACCCAAGCCCTGTTGAAAACAGTGAAAGTTAAGAAATCCCCCACATTTTTCTGTTCTAAGAATTGGCTCCCTGCCAGGAGCCCCATCCCCACACCACCTGGGTGAGACTCACAGACACCTCTGCCCAAGTGCACAGGTGACAAGACCAGGCACAACCCCTCCAAGTTCCCAATCGTTGCCTCATCAGTGATGAGCTGAACTGCTTGTTCCCATGGATCCATCAAGATAGAACGCATGTCAACCAAACTCTGCTTAATACCTCCTTCTCCCTGGCCCAGAGCTCTGCCCCTCAGCCTGAGCCCCAGATGGCCCTGTAGCCCCTCCTGCGGGCAGCCTCGCCTGTGGGAAAAGCATTCCCGGATCCACTGTCGAGCCTTCCCCGACCCCATCCCACGTCCA
The DNA here is from genome assembly GCF_000696425.1 of Galeopterus variegatus. Classification (NCBI taxonomy): domain Eukaryota; kingdom Metazoa; phylum Chordata; class Mammalia; order Dermoptera; family Cynocephalidae; genus Galeopterus; species Galeopterus variegatus. The sequence goes on from NW_007735014.1 coordinate 80,740, forward strand.
CATGCAGCTCTTTCGGCTTCTTCCTCCCATTGTGCCAGACACTTGGGACGCTTGCAGGTCTCGTGGTCAGAGCATCCTGCCCACTGTGATCGTCCCTTCCTGACCCCCTGCGAGGATCCTTGCAAATAAAATCTCTCCTCACTGAGTACAGATTTGTTTTTTTATTTGACAGTGCCTTATCCACAGAATCTCAATCCTCACCACATGAGTTTACAAGTAAGGAAATTGAGGCACTGAAACTGGTCCTGAGTCACATGGCTAGAAAGGGATGGGGCCAGGAGGCATATCAGTTGGCTGGTGCAGAGGGTGTTCTCTCAGTCTCTCTATCTCTGTCTGTGTCTTTCAATCTCTTTCTCTCTCCCCTCTCTCTTGTGCAGTTGCCAGGTCTACCCTAAGAAATAGAGTTTGCACATGAGTTAGACAAATGTTCAACCCAGGTCAGAGGGAACCATCAGCTTTAGTATCTACACATTTAGTTCGAATGAGATGCATATTAGTATCATAATTTGTTGATAAGTATCATGATCAATGGGTCTTAAATACAACGAGACTTTATTGTTTTTAGTAGTCTAGAAATACTCTTTGTATAAACCTCATAAGCTATGATACTGCCTCTATACAATTTTTTTTCTATTTTTTTGTGGCAGAATAATATACTGATACATTAACTGGTAATTATTTTATTTTGCACATGCACCCACAGATAGATACAAATACAATGCATTTTGGAATTTAGAACATTCTGAGCTTATTCCATTCACGGGTGAAGCAGCATCACCACTGCCAAATTCAGCTAATAAAGAGTCAAATTTCTGGCTTTGAGTTTCTGAGGAGGTTTTTGAATGTCATGAAAAAGAAAAGAATAGCCTTGAAAACCAAAGCTTTTGAATTGCAAAGCAGGATTTTTGTTTTGTTTGAGATAGAAAGGTTTTAACATTCAAAATGCAAGGTCTAGACATGTATCAGAAGCAAAGCCCTGGTGGACTCAAGGTGTAATGTCTGTGCTTTAATTATTGGATTGGAAGGAAAATGGATGAGGAGCCATGTCCCCTGGGCATGTGAAAGGTTGGCCTAGGCTGGGGGTGGGGGCAGGGTTGTTGGGGAACCTGGAGCCTGGATGCAGGTGGGACAGGATGTGGGGCTGTCTCCCCTCTCCCACCCTGCCTGGGGAGATAAACTAAATGTAGTGATCTGGGAATAGGGGGCAGGGTGAGGGGGCTAGTGACAGTGGAGGAAGAGAGAAAGAAATGACCTTGTGTGAGGTCTGTTCTAAAGGTAGTGTATTAGCAGATCATTTGAGGGCTAGTAAGGCTGACAGATCAGACAATTGCCATTTAAATAATAGTTAGTTACTCACAGGTCCCAAGAGGAGGGAGAAGGCTGCTCCACACAGGGGCACACGGGGGAGCACCAGGGTGTGTCAGGAGGTAGAGGGAGGGGGAAAAATGCAGGAAAGACCCTTTATTGTGGTTTCCATGGGAAAGAACAGTGAGTCAGGGTAACCAGTGCTGACCTGAAAAGAAACTGAGACCAAATACTTATAGCAAAGTGTTATTGAACCAATATGATGATTATAACCAGGGAGGCACAGAGATCAGGTCACCCTGAGAAATACACTGTGAAGAGGGTCTGCAGAATTTAGCATTTTATAATCACAAGAAAGGGGGAAATCAAAGGAGAGAGAGAGGGGGGGGGGACAGCTGTCCTAATCATTTCATCAGGTATTCTATTATTTGTACATGATGTATAGATTTGGGATGGTTACTAGGCTACATCCTATATGCAGGGATCCAGGGTAAGGATTACTAAAAGCATCTTAGGTTATTTTATGGCTTTCTGGTGCCATTATGTCTACTTCTAAGTAAAAATAGCCTTATGATAACATTTTCCAGGACAGGTGGACATGACTGCTGGCTTATCCCAAATCTCCCAAGGCATTACAATTTAGCTGACCTGATCAGAGCAGATTTTATTTTATTTTGTTTTTTGTAATCAACAGGATTAGGATTGACTAGTTTGAATAGTTTTAGAAAGCTGTGAGCATAGGAACTGCCTCTAGTTTTCTGGTACTCGCTAGCAGGGTGATTAGAGCAGGTGTATAGCCACCTAGATTATGAGAGCCCCAGAAGGGAGGTAGTCGTGGGCATGGACTCTGGATTCCTGGGGAAAGGACCTTTCACAAGGAGTGTGGGGGTGGGGAAACAAGGGAGGCAGGAGCTGAGGCACAGTGACTCCGTATATTATTGGGCTGTCCAGACAAGGGGTGTCTGCATAAGCTCACATGGCAATGTTAAAGGATCAAGTTTGCAGAAAGTAGAAACATGGTTCATACTGTGTCAACCCTGAAATGGTTGAGTAGAAGCCTGGTATGTGAGATAATAATATTAATAATATCAAATGCTGTGGAGCACTCACTGTGCATCAGGCACAATTCTGAGTCCTTCCTGTTTATTCAGTCCTCACGACAACACTAAGAGACAGTACTATTAAGATTTGCATGATACAAAGGAGGAAATAAAGGCATAAAGAGGCAGAGAATGCCCTGCAGTGACAAGATTACTTGGAATTGACAAGATTTTTGTTTCTACCCATCAGAGTGAAGGCTCAATAGAGTTGAAGTTAACCTACTGTAGTGGATACTGTGGTAGCTACTCGTATCCTCCTTCGGAGAGGGAAGACCTACTCCCCTAGCACTCAGAAATGCTGCAGACAGACAGCCCTCCCTGTTCAGCTGGCCCTTCCTGGTGATGGCTTGAGATAAAGAGAACCACCTTCCTGGGTGGCCCATACACTGGATCTGATCAGTGTGGGGGTATAAATGCCCAGAGTCTTTGTTTCACCCCAGATGACTCTAAAAATCCTCCCAGCTTTAGAACTCGCACAGGGTGTGGCTGGGGCCTTCCTTTGATCAGCATGACACCTCAGCATCCTGCATGCTCTGTTTCCTTTTCTTCCTGATAATCTCCATCCCAAGGTCCTGGAGACCCCAACCTGTGGCCATTCTAGAAAGATAATATCTGATCATTCTCATACCCAAATATGTGGCTTAAGAAATTTGCACATATCACACAAAACATTTTTATATTATTTAAACATAATTGGTTAGATGTATCTGTGGGGTACAGCATTGAATATCAATACCTGTGTGCCATATGTGATGCTGAAATCAAGATAATTACTATATTCAACCTTACACATTGTAATCATTTTTTGTGGCCCTTTACCAATTTCTCACTAACCCCACCTCTGCCTCCACCTTTCCCATCTCTGGTGGCTTCAGTTCCATTCTCTCCTTTTGAAAGTTCAATGAATTCTTGTGATTGTAATATCTTTCTTTCTTTCTTTTTTATTTGCTTATTTTCTAAGCTCCCATTTATGAGTGAGAACATGTGTATTTCTCTTTCTGTCATACACACAAAACTTTTTTTTTTTTATTTTGTCAATATACAATGTGGTTGATTATTATGGCCCATCACCGAA
>NW_007735015.1:0-1291 GCF_000696425.1 Galeopterus variegatus
GAAGAGACTGGGCCTGCTCCCATCTTCAAGAGAGGACACTGATTGACATAAACCAAGTTGCATAATCCCACCCTCCTTGCCTAATGATTGACCTGGGATAGACATATGCCCTAGGTTGCCTTAGAGTGATGGCCAGGACTTTTGTATGATGGCTGAACAAGAGAAACCTTCTTGCTTTCCAGATGGTATGTACTGTAAATGTGAAGCCTGAAAAAGTGGCTATAGTCGTCATGCCACCAAGAAAGAAAACATACCAGATTGAAGCCCCAAGAGAATCAGAAATAGAAGAATTCCTGTCAAACTCTACCTGAAGCGCATGCTACCTATGCACTCTTCAGTTACCTGAGCACTACATGTCTGTCAGATATTGCCACAATAGTGCTGTGTAACAAACCACTCCAAAATGCATTGGGGCTTAAAACAGCTGTCACTTATTCTTGCTCACGCAACTCTGGGTCAGCTGNAAAATAGTTGCATTAGAATTGCTGTTCAGAAGTTTTTAGATCAAGAAACGCAGTGAAACAGCAAAGCACTCACACTACAATGCGAAACACACGGGAAAACGAATATTTCTAGGTGTTTCTCAGCATTTCATTCTTGCCATGAAATATTGCTGCAAACCAACCACAATATTTACAGCATCTGAACTCTGTTGCTAACTTCAATAATGACATTCAATTACTTCTGATTAATTAAGGTATGTTCTGTTGAATTGAACAAACTGGCCAGAAAATAAAAAAAATAAAAAAAAAAAAAGAAAAACAAAAACAAAAAAACCCAGTTCTTTATCTGGTTAATGTTATGTCGGATGAGCAAAGCAACCTTTTGGCGTTAGCTCATCTCCATGTTAGCCAGGCACAAAGAACTTTCAGAGTCATTTCCTCCATCCCTTTCCTTATCTGACCCCTCACAAGGCCCACCTACCTTCCTTGAGCTGGTGGCTGTTGGCTCCAGCAGGAGCCCTGGTGGGCTGCATTTTCCCATCACCCACTTCTTAGCACCAGTGGTTTTAAACAGTAGCTAAAGCTTCTAATGTGATCCTGAGCAAAAGATTCAGAAAAAACTGGGCTCTTTTAATTCTGGGTTCTGTAGTCCCCAAAAGTCAGGGTCTTTTAAAACATCTATGAGACTTAAGAAAAAAAAAAAATCAAAGGATATCGAGTCTGAGAGAGAAGTTAGGTGACACATCTAAGGTTCTATGTCAGGCAGTGGTGATGCTGGGCCATGATCCCAAGTTCTCAGACTCTACCCCAGGGCTCTCCCTGCTAAAGAGCTGCTGAAATTAAGCAAG
>NW_007735015.1:2167-4517 GCF_000696425.1 Galeopterus variegatus
AATAGAAGTTAGCAAACTTTTTCTGGAAAGAGTCAGATAGTATATATTTTAGTCATGATAGGCCATATGGTCTCTGTCGCAGCTACTCAAATCTGCCATTATAGCAGAAAAACAACCACAGACAACACATAAATAAATGAGTGTGTTTGTGTTCCAATAAGGCTTTATTTACAAAAGCAGGTGGCAAGCCAGATTTGTCCTGGGCGCTACAGTTTGCTAACCCATGCTTTAGAATATTCTATTGATTTATCAATCTACATAAGCAAGGTATGTGGGATAGTAAACAAACTCAGGTCTGCTCTTGCAAGGGGCTCTCTTCAGGTCTGGAAAGAGAAATTTTACTGTTTAGATATAAATAAATACATAAATAAAGTAGAACAACTCACCAAAATACCAGTGTCTCTAGGAAGGAAATTCCAACAGTGGATGCACCAACCACAACAATCTTGGCATTGATAGTTATTTTAGATTCTAATGTTAGTTTTCTGTTTGTATGGTACAAGGCATAACTCATCTGGAAAAAAAATACAAAGAGATAGAGGGACTTCAGGAGAATATAGCTCATTTTGCACCCCAAAATTGACAATTATGTGGAATGATTTAACCAGGACATTACTGGCAAAACAATCCTAATAATGTCCATGCACACCATGGTGAATGCATGGGTAAGTATTTTTAAGAAATATGGCAATATGCCTAACACCTAAGCTGGATCACACGAAGATGCTTGGTGTGAATGATTTTTGTCTTCTTGCTTACAGATGGTTAACATAGAACTGAGGCCCTTAATGATTAGAGATGACAAGGTAAATAATCCTATAAGAAGACAGCTGAGCTGCTCCCTAAGAATCTGTAGTTCCATAAAAGGTCTCAAGTCTTTCTTTCTGTCTAGTTTCCCTGAAATCTTGAGTGACAAATTATATTAGTTGGGTACTTGAAGACAAGTATTATCTCTCATTCAATTCTGCATCTTTCATGCTACTTAACACAGTACCTTGTGGACAGTGGGTGCTTGATTATATTTATAGAATGATGAACATTTGTTAAATGACAAAAATGTTTTGAATGATAAAGGCTGTTCAGTCTTACAGACACTTCAGGGTCAGGAAGAACTCTTAGAAGTACAGAGAGTAGCTGATGATCACTTTAATGACCATGTTTGCAAAAATAACCTGGATTGGTTGTTCATTGATTTACTTCACTGCAGAGACTGCAGTGGGGACCATGAATGTACAAAGGAGGTTTTTACCAAGAGGTGGCAGGGTACTCTTGAAGTGACATTAGACTATATGCCAAAAGACTTTGGCTCTATTTTTAGTTAGTTAATTCAACACATTTTTGGTGCTTTCTATGTGTAGAGGACAATAAGTTGATTTCTCATCAGAAACAATGAAGGCCAGTATTCAGTCGAATGATTCTTATCAGCATTAACTCATCCTCTAGGTCAGAAGTTGCTACATTCTAGTAGGTCAAACCTATCTTTCATTTCCTTAAAATCCTGAGGTACCAGGAGTTGGGAGTCCAGTAAGCTAATGGTGAAGTCCTATTTGGCACCTTCCAGTGCTTAGGTGGCATGGGTGTGGTTGTGTGCTTTGCCATTTACCAGGAAACCTCCAAGATCTACAGGATAAATCTCTCTCTCTAGCTCTAGATAGCCTAGCAACATGGAGGTAGAAAAACATCTTGAGCCAAATGATGTATTAATAGAAATTTAAAATAAATCTAGGAGATTTTAGACTCTGTCCATATTTAACATTGCTGGTTCCTCTCAGCATCTGTTCCAACTCTCATTCTCGCCTTCAGTTTGGCACAACATGGATTTTGGAAGAGACTGGGCCCACTCCCATTTTCAACAGAGGACACTGACTGACATAAACCAAGCGTCATAATCCCTCCCTCTTTGCCCAATGATTGACCTGGGATAAACATGTGCCTTAAGTTGCCTTAGAGTGATGCCCAGGACTTCTGTCTGATGGTTGAGAAATCTTCTTGCTTTCCAGATGATATGTGTTGTAAATGTAAAGCCTGAAATGGCTACAGTTGTCAGAAAAGAAAGAAATCATACCAGATTGAAGAATCAGACAGAAATAGAACAGGAATTCCTGTCAAACCCTACCTAAAGCCCATGCTACCTTTGGACTCTGCAGTTACTTGAGCAATACATATCAGTCAGATATCACCACAATAGTGCTGTGTAACAAACCACTCCAAAATGCATTGGCTTAAAACAGCTGTCACTTATTCTTGCTCATGCAACACTGGGTCAGCTGGAAGTAGGTTGATCTAGGCTTGACTCAGCTGGTCTGGCTACAACCTGCAGATTCCAGATCTGCCTTACATTTCTCTTTTT
>NW_007735015.1:5129-6476 GCF_000696425.1 Galeopterus variegatus
TGGCACACAGCCCAGAGAGGGATGAAAGCTGGATAGAATGACGCAGCCTATGGCATTTCCTTGTTTAGGCCAGTTTGGGTTTTTTATATGCAATTGAAAACTTCCTAGATTGATACACTTTCTAAATAAAAATAATGAATATACCATTTGGGTGAAAAAGTGCATGTTCTTCAAATAGATGTCTGTTCTGATCTGCTTTATGAGAATTTCCCAGTACTGGTCAATGAGGAATTGTGCAAGAGATCAAGTTCATACTGGTACCTATGGGTGCCACTGTGTCCTGTGCTCTGTTTAATTTCCAAGACAAGCAGGCTGACAGCTGGCCTTGATTTGGTGGTTTACTGTAGGGATGGTAGCAATATATATGTTGTTATGATGGCATCTAATTGCAAGTCTAATCAACAGATCTAAAATGCAAGCATCTTAACAGAGGTCAGAAACCAGAATTCTTTCTATAAAGAGGTACATTCAGACATTCCCCTCTGTTGCTGGAAGTGTAAGCTAACACTGAGACATGGGCGCCACAGACCTGGACTCTATGGACTCCACATTTCCCTTTTCCTCTAACCTGGTCAACCCAATTGTATGGGATACATCTTCCCCCTCCATCGCCACTCATGACTCCCCCATCTGTGTTCTTTTAAAAGACCCTTCTCTTTTTCCTAACATACCTCAATATCGCATTGCTCTCAATCATCTCATAGGGTTAAAGCCCATCATACAAAAATCCCTTTCCTCCAACCTTTTGCAACCCACTCATTCACCATACAACACACCCATCCTCCCAGTGAAGAAGTCCAATGGCTCATACCACTTGGTTCAGGACCTCCAAGCCATTAATGCAGCCGTTTTACCCATAACCCCTATTGTTCCCAACCCCTACACCCTCCTATCCACCATTCCTACTACGAGTCATTTCTTTTCAGTCCTTGACCTCAAAGATGCTTTCTTTTCTATTCCACTTCACCCCTCCTGCCAAGACTTGTTCACCTTCACATGGACCGATCCCGACACACACTGATCCCAACAACTCACCTGGACGGTCCTGCACCAAGGATTTCGGGATAGCCCACACTTCTTTGGCCAAGCCTTAGCTGGAGACTTATTTGAACTTCCACCCACCTCTAACTCTACACTACAATATGTAGATGACCTTCTCCTATGTAGCCTCTCATATGAGGACTCACAGGCCCACACTATTGCTCTCCTTAATTTCCTGGCCTCCAGGGGATATCGAATGTCCCCCGACAAGGACCAAATTTCCTCCCCTTCAGTCACCTATTTGGGAGTCCACCTTACTCCCAGCACCGGAGAGATAATGGTAGATCACAAGAGTCTAATTTCTGA
>NW_007735015.1:7426-9294 GCF_000696425.1 Galeopterus variegatus
GAGTCCACCTTACTCCCAGCACCGGAGAGATAATGGTAGATCACAAGAGTCTAATTTCTGAGCTCTGTACCCCTACCGCAAGGGGTGAAATCCTTTCTTTCCTGGGACTCACAGGGTACCTTCATGTATGGATTCCCAATTTTGGCATGCTAGCAAAGCCACTTCATGAGGCAGCCAAAGGGGATCTTGCCATTCCCTTAGATCCCACAAAGCCCATTCATTCTTTCTTCCAGTGACTAAAGGGTGCTCTCCTCACAGCCCCAGCTCTATCTCTCCCAAACCTATCTTGTCCTTTTATTCTATATGTCACCAAGACACAAGGACTGGTGGTTAGGGTTTTGGGACAAGAGGCAGGAAATATTTTCTCCCCAGTTGCATACCTCTTAAAACAACTAGAACCACAGCCCGGGGACGGGCCCCTTGCTCATGGGCCTTGGTGGCAGCTGCCCTTCTACCACAAGAAAGCTCTAAATTAACCTTTGGACAACACACAGCTATTTGTCCCCCCCACCATCTTCAAGACCTTGTCAGTCATAAGGCAATGTCAATTCTCTCTCCCTCCCGTCTACAACTGATCTACATTGCTTTCATTGTAAATTCTCAGTTTTCCTTTAAACCTTGCCCTCCTTTGAAACCAGCCACTCTCATTACAAGGCACTCTCAACCTACAGAACACAACTGTATGGAGGCCCTAGATTTTTTCCTTGATCCCTTTCCACACATCTCATCACACCCCATTACAGAGCCCCAACACAAATTGGTTCATAGACGGAGTGCCACCTCTGCACCTGCCCCCCAGTTGGGATATGCCATAGTAAGCTTAACACAAACCGTTGAGGCTGCTCCCCTTCCTCCTAACACCACCTCCCAACAGGCAGAACTTGTTGCCCTCACCCATGCTCTCACCCTGGCCAATGATAGACAAGTCAATATATACACGGATTCTAAATATGCTGACCACATCTTATATTCTTGCACAGCTATACGGAAGGAGAGAGGATTCATGACTACCCAAGGAGGGCCCATAAAAAATGGACACTTCATCAGGATGCTTCTTGAGGCTGCCCAGCTTCCAAAAGAGGTCAGAGTTATACACTGCAGGGAACACCAGGCCTCCAATACCCTCAAAGCTCAGGGTAACAAATGAGCAGACCTTACTGCAAAACAGGCCGCTCAATCATCAGACCCCCACACTTCCTTCACCCAGGTTCTTCTTCTGACCCTATACCTTCACCCCAGTACACCCCTCAAGAGGAACACTGCCTCCTAGAACTGGGGCCACAAAAGAATGATGGCTGGTATGTTATTTCTGGTCATTATGTTCTCCCTGAGACACAAGCAAAACAAATCCTCTTAGATTTACATAATACTATCCACATAGGCCACGAACACCTGTCACACCTCCTCCAGCCTTTATACTATTATCCCAACATGACCAAATTACTTAAACAAATCACCAAAAACTGCCCTATTTGTTCCCATTTCTCAAATCAGGGTGGCCTCCAGATCTGATCCTTTCCCACCCATCGGGCTAGAGGCTGTGCTCCCAGCCAAGACTGGCAAATTGATTTTACCCACATGCCTCCCCACAAGAAAACGTGCTACCTCTTAACCTTAGTAGATACCTTCACAGGATAGGTAGAAGCTTTCCTTTCCATTTCAGAGGATGCAGCCACAGTGACACGAGCTCTCACCTCAGAAATCATCCCGTTTTGTCCTACCCACCAGCCTGCAGTCAGACAACGGCCCGGCATTCATTTCCCAAGTCACACAGCTCACAGCCCAAGCCCTAAACATCAAGTGGAAACTTCACATACCATATTGGCCTCAGTCATCCAGCAAAGTAGAAAAGGCTAATCATCTCATTA
>NW_007735015.1:10238-21635 GCF_000696425.1 Galeopterus variegatus
GCACCATAGAAAAAATTCTCCTGGCACTCCTATACCTCCTGTCAGTAGGATGTTTCTTCACAATCTCGCTGAGTCAACATATCTTTTAAATTAACTCTTTCTGCCCCAATCCCAAAAGAGATGATATTTCCCTTGGCTGTTATCCTTTCACTCTTACAGGCCCGCTTCACATTGTTTATTCAGGATCTAATCCGAGACGGATCCCAGCCTGCCTCCTTTGACATGGATAACATCCTTGAGTGGGTGACTGAGCTAGCCTGGCAGGGCGTCCTCTGCGATTACACCCCCCATGAATTTGCCCTCTACTCTTTTTTTCTATTATGTGTTCTCTCAGCTGTCCCCCCTCCCCCGCCCTCACATTTTTCCTCCTTCTGTTTATGCAGGTCTTGCCACTAGCACAGGTATCTGTTTCACCACGCACACAGGTCAGAATCTTCAGGTCAGGGTGGACGATTGGCACACAGGCACTGGCTAGACTTGGGCATGGGACTGTCAAAACTAGTTTCACAGCTATAACATATCTTCTGGCCCCCTGCTGTGATAGGTCCACAGCTATATCATGTTCCCATGAGAAAATAAACTAATGGATGGTTCTTTCCAAGGAGGATTCTGCTGGTGCCCAGTGCCCTCCAAGATGCAAATACGTGTGCTTCACTAAAACTACACACCTAGGTTATAGCGATGGGGGAGGGCTCCAGGATGAAACACATCAAAAACAAATTAAACAAGGCATTAAAACTCTTACTCCCACCCGGCCAAGCCGACATCCCCTCTGGCTCCCTCGACCCCGACGTCCATTCCATATAGACCCCGAAGTTATACAGCTCCTCAATGTCACCCACCATTTGCTTAATATACGTCCCCCTCATTAGCAGGGGGGTGCTCGCTCTGCCTGTGATTGACCCTTCCCCAAAACCAGGCTACACTCCTGTCAAACTTCAATCTGTCTAATTGGTCTATAGACAATCATACCTCAGTCCTCTTGGGGGTGGTGGCCACTCACATCACTTTAACTCAGCCAGCAGGGTATTGTCTAACAAATCTAACTGGCAATATAGAAGTGGGCAATTTCACAGTAAAAAACTGCAACCAGACCATTCCGAGGGACAACACAAACATCACCTGTAGCTCCTGAATGGGGGTCTACTTTGTTTGTGGGCCATTTTCATACCAATGCCTACCAATCCAGAACTGGATGGGAACTTGTGCCTTAGTTCCCCAAATTAACATTGTCCCTGGCAACCAAATTTTAGAGATCCCTCTGGTGGCTCATACTCGGGTGAAACGAGCTATTCAGGTTATTTCCTTGCTCCTTGGGCTCGGCATAGTGGCAGGAGTGGGAACAGGAGTGGGAGGCATAGCTACCTCAACAACTTACTATCATAAAATAACCCAAGAGCTAGCTGATGGAATTGAACAGGTAGCCCAAACTGTGATAGCCCTCCAAGACCAATTAGATTCCCTTGCGGAAGTTGTCTTACAGACCAGGTGAGGGCTAGACCTGTTAACAGCAGAGAAGGGAGGTCTATTCTTAGGAGAAGAATGCTGCTTTTATACCAAGAAATCTGGCATCATTAGAAATATGGTCCAACAACTCTGTGACCAAATGGCAAAAAGGAGACAGGCTGCCACCGATTCTTGGGAAGGGTGGAGCGAGCTATGGAAATGGACCCCTTGCCTGATGCGCTTACTGGGACTCCTTACCATGCTGGGACTTCTCCTACTGTTTGGCATGTCTTTTCTGGTGTTTTTCAAATTTTTTGCAGGACCCTATGCAGGCTTTCGCCAACCAAAAGGTAAACCAACTGTTCATGGAACATAAATATCAACCTCTCCCTTTAGAAGATCTCACCCTACAGCAGGATGATGGCATTTTTGTGTGGCCAGATTTTTCCTCCTCACCCACTCTCAGCAGGAAGTAGCTTCAGAAGAATGATACCTTTGCCCCCTTTCCCCTTTTCTTATACTTAAAAGGCAGGAATTCTAGATCTTGGATGTGGCTGGCACCATCTTGGACGCAGTCCTGTCACTGACATCATCACAGATGCAACCAGCACTATCTTGGCCATGGTCACATCACCTTGGATATGACTGACGTCATCACAGATGTAACAGGCACCATTTTGGATGTGGTCACATCACCTTGGATACAACTGACATCATCATGGACATGACTGGCGCCATATTGAGTACAAAATGGCTGTCAGTCTTTTACCCTATGTGGTTTCTTCAAAGAAAACCCTCTACCTCGTGGTTTCCCAAAGGACCCTTCCCCTCCTGCCTAGAGGTACCTCCCATCTTGACTATGTCACCCCTACCCACCACACCTGCACCAACAGTCAACCTGATCCCACACACCAGCACTCCCTCCCCGTCCCTGCCTGAGTTTTTCATGCCCACCAACCCAAATAAGCGTATGTTCTCCTCCTAGCTGCCTGCCCCACTATTTTGAGTGCAGCCCAGCAGGTATTTTCCTCCTTTAATAAAGCCTGAAGGGTACCCGGTGTTTTGGCTCATTTTCTTTCAGGTAATAAGAGTGTTCCAGGGCTGTTCATTTTAAGGTCAAACAGTCCTGTCTCCCCAGGGCAACTAATATATTCCTGTTAATTATCCCAAGGTGCTGCAGAGGAGTTAAACAAATCAGCTTAGGACTCAGACCCAAACGTCTCAAATGCAGCCAGCTCTATTTTCTCTGCCATCTCTGTCCTAACGGTGAACAACCACTTATTGCCTTGAAAGCAAAACATCGATTGAAAGGGGGAATCTGCTTCTGAGGAAGGGGAAAGATAAAAATATGCTCGTGGGTGACCAGGCGATTTGTCCTGGGACACAGCAGCACATGTGACGTGTCACCCTGGGGTCTCCCTGAGGGATCAAGTGGCTGCTGTTTTAGGCTTACCATGAAATAACCACTTGTGGGAAAGGGCTGCAGTGGAGCCTTTGTGGGTCGCTGCTTGTGAGGGTATAAGCGCCAGGTTCCCTGTAATTAAGAAGCAGCCTGCTCCTGTGAAGACAGTGCTGCCACCCCATCTGCTGAGCCCGCGGGAGCTGGCACCGTGCCTCCCTGCCTGCCGCCCTGCTACCCACCTGATCTTTGCAGACTGCCTTTGATGGAGCATTTATGCCAAGCTTTTCCAGAGGATAGACAATCTGTCGTCGTGGTCGCACGGGAACCAAGTAGTGAAGGGCAGATGTCAGGGAGTAGGTGTAGGAGTTCTGGAAATGAAAGACAGCAACCTATATTTTAGGGGAGAGAATGTCAGAGCAGCGCAGCACAGATGTCTGTGTGCAGCTTTACAAATATAAAATACAAGTTGGAGAGGGAAAAAAAATCACCAAATAAACGAACATACTCTTCAAGCAGAGGAATGAATTGTAGATAATGCCTGACACTAATGAAGATAATTATAGTAATTACATTACTGTCTCTGTGGGAATGACAGATAAACAAGTGGTTTGGTTTATGGGATTTTTCAGTACAAGTATTTTCCCCAGGGGAATATTCTTTTCCATGGTGGTCATGAATCAGCTTGATTTGACCCCATTAAGCTGTTTTATCTCCCTCCTGTCAACCTTTGTGTGTTTGGCAGAAGCTGCTTTAAGAAGACACATAGATAGAAATCTCATCTGAGGATGTGAAAATGTCATAGCTCGGATGTGAAAATCCTCCTGTTAATCACTCTCAGCGAGTTTAAGCGGACCTTTGTTGATTACAGAAGCATTTGAAAACAAAGAATAAAACTGATAAGTGGGGGTGGGGGTGGGGGAATTAGGTCACATTATTTTGACATTCCAATACTAAATTATGAGCTGGATTTATGTTTATTGATTAACTATGATAAACCGTGTTTTAGGAGAATGCTTTAAATATTAATTTTATCCAGTTTTTAAAACTTGGCAGAGAAAACTGAACATGGTGATCTTTATTTCTTTCATATTTATGAAATCTTAGGGGTTTTGGTGAAACCAACTCATGGCATTGTTTAACTATTTAAATCTCAAGAGTTTAACTGTGAAACCAAACCTGTTGATATATTTATTGAATTTAAGCTGCAAAGAAAGTAAAACTGACTGTAGATGCACCTTAATAGACGGTTTACATATGACTTATTTGCTACTCTAAAAATAGCCCTAGGCATTTCTAAGAGCTTCTAAAAGGTCTTTCTAAAATCCTTTCCCATTGAATTTCACATACTGACCTTACAAACTGAAAAACAGAACCCAGGAATCCCTAGCCAGGGCTCTGTTTTTATGCCTGGAAGATCTCTTAATACACTGCCCAAGGCAAGTGGGTGTGGAGTAAACCACTCTCATAGCACGAGCCAGAAAGCTCAACTTTACTGCAGTCAACTGCGGATTTATAGCAGAATTTGAGAATTCTTACCCAAATTATTTGGAACTGCTTCTTATGGTTGTTTTAAATGTATATGTGTAAATCATCTGAAAGTACAGACTGAGAGGAAATCTGTTTCCAAATGTGTTTCTATAGCCCATATACAATAGTGTGCAACATATTCTGAATTCTATGCCATTGAGGTAAATATAAAAACATTCAATGAAATGCCCTAGATATTATTTTCTAATTACAAATGCAAATGGACTTTCTCCAACCCAGCACATCCAGGCAAACATCATGAATAAAAACAAGAATTTAATATCACATCCTGAAGGTCACAAAATTACCATTTGGCCAAGTGCAAAGTAAAAGGGAATTGTGTAGGACCACAATTTTCCAGCAAAACTATTACCTTCCGATCTTATTAAGTTTAAATCTAGGGCATTTGCATTGCTATCACACTCCATTTTGATAGGAAAAAATAATCACTAGAGCAGAGTATACAACTCACTAAAAATCTTTTCCATGGTTTTTTTAATTTTTTAATCATTTCTTCCCCATTCCCTTTGTAGTTCTCCAAAAGGCTTCTGTTAAATAAGATACGCTGGCAAAATTATTGTTATTTTAAAATCTACTTAGCTCCCTCATGGTAACTAAGAAGAAATGGCACAATGTCAAAGACTCTAGGAAGAACGTGAGACAGTTTGAGGTCATGAATGGAATCTGATGGGACAACTTCTGCTGAATCCCATCACCCCTCAAGTCTGCATCGAGTTAAGGATCAATGCTGTCAGCCACTGAGGGACCAACTTGCAGGAAGCAAACTCTTGAGAATTTAGCTTGAACAGACCCTTGCCTATGGAACCACCAGGATACTGAGAGTGTATGTGTGACTCTTCTAGGCACTGGGAATTCAGCTTTGAAGACAAAGACCTCCGTCTTCATGGTAAAATGTATAATCTTAGCTGGTAAGAAGTACTATGAAGAAAAATAAAGCAGGATATATGGAAGAAAGATGAAGAGCTTCCTATTTGTGCATGCACGTATACGTCACCTATGCACATTAGATCCAGGTCTATTACAATAGTATTGCTCTACATAAGCATAACAAGCATTACACGGGGCTATATAGGTATTTACTACATAAGGCTTACGATGATATTATAGCTCTCTACACATCACTTTTATGGGAGTGGTTATAGTGCTTACTTGGAATGCTGTGGTAACACACCTATACTATAGAATAGAACTAATTTCTTCTAGATTCATCACTAAAATGATCTTTGCTTGAAGGAGATGATAACATCATTTTGGCATTGCACTAATGCACCATAAGAAATGATTTGATTTCCATGCCTCTTAGAGCATTTTTGCATAGTTTTCCATCTCTGTTTTGCCAAAATAGAAAAGCCAACAAATGGTTCTACTAATTATATTGGTTGTGATTGTTTCAGAAATTCAAAGCCTTCTGGACTTTCACTGTAGTGTAAGAAAAGAGTCAAATTCAATGCGGCCATTGGAAATTCAGATCCAGGTAATAATCAGGAAATTCAATGTGGCCATTGGAAATTCAGATCCAGGTAATAATCAGGACCCCTCAGAAGAGGAATGGATAAAATGTGGCACACAATAAGAACGACACTGTGAATGTGATCTGTTGGCAAAGGGAACGACACTGTGAACATGATCTGTTGGCAAAGTGAATTACATACTCCATCCTCTGACCTTGCCTTCGCTGGATTTTGGGTAAATAGGAAAGTAGAGACAGGATTTATATCCTAAACGAAGGATCTCCTTCAGAAAGAACTTGGTGTAGTGCTGGAAAATGGGGTTGAGGGCAAAGTGATGCAGGCGACAGTGTTCCTCGCGCTGGTGGTGACTGAAGTAGATGAAATCTTCGATGTTGTAATGGGATCGTATGTACTCTACATCCTAGGAAAGAGGTGGGAGAGAATGGTTTAAACAAATGTTTTTTTAAAAACTGCATGCATTTTGCAATAAAAATCTTTTAAAATTACTTTAGGCACAATAGTAAGAAACGTGCTTTTCTCTCCTATTATTTACTGCCTCATCTTCATCATTAACTCTTTTTTTTAAATTAGAAATTATGCTTCCTGGAAGTTACTTGTTCTGAAGGCTGTCTCTGGGGAATGGCTACACAGCTTTGCAATTTGTCCCTTACACATATGGCTGCTGATCACTCAGAAAGCCCTGAGACTCTGCCACCAGCCGAGCAGCTTCACAGAAGCCCCTTGCAAATGCTGGGTGAGATGAGCATGAGCTGTCAGCACGCAGAAGTGATCGAACATGCAGTAATGCAGTCGAGCAAACAGACCCGCTGGCATTCTCTGATTGGTGTTACTACTATGCACCTGTCAACGGAAACATCCCCAAGTCACACACTTTGATTGGCACAGGTGGCTGAGCTGGCCTACAATAAAACTGTAAGTTTGGGCTCATCTATGGGCATTCTTTACACTTTCTATCTCCCGATGCACAACGTCTTTACATAGTGTAAGGTAAACGAAAGGACTGATGAGTGTTTACATGTAAAAGGAGCTACTGGACACATTCCTCCTGTTTCCATGGGCCTGGTTCTGGTCCCCACCTTTGTCCCCACACTACATTGGGAATCAGGAGCTCATCTATGCTAATTGCGCACTGCTTCACCTCCCAGTAGTGCACACTGTTCGGGGCTGAGGGCAGAGGGAAGCGATCCAAAATGACTCTCTCTGATGACAGGAGCAGTAAAAACACCTAAAATGTATGGAAAATCAAATCATATGCAGACTGAAAAACACTGACACGTTTCTTCTTGTTTCCTACAGTAAATTTGTTTTAAAAGCACACTTTTGAGACAGGGAATTGGAGAATCCAAGGAACTTGATTTATTCCATGATCAGCAAGGGTGGCACCAGCTAATTCATGAAAACTGTGAAGTCTGTGGCCAAGCCCCTCAAGGTCCCTTGTCTTTCCAGCTTTTGCCACAGGGTACAGAAGAAACAGGGTTGGAGGTAACTAGGCCAGCGGTGGTACCCTAGGGCAATTCTGGCAACCTTTCAATCTGCATTGACCCTGCAGTGGCCTTTATAAGACTTTTCTTTAATTACCAAGGAGGCATCCTCATTATAAAATAAAATGAGTAATAAATGTAGGGCTAAGAAATCATTGAAAAACAAAAAGCAGGGCCGACCCCGTGGCGCACTCGGGAGAGTGCAGCGCTGGGAGCGCAGCGATGCTCCCGCCGCGGGTTCGGATCCTATATAGGAATGGCCGGTGCGCTCACTGGCTGAGTGCGGTGCGGGTGACACCACACTGAGGGTTGTTACCAGTCACGAAAAAAAAAAAAAAAAAAAAAACCAAAAAGCAAAGAGCCAGCAGAGGTTATTAGCTCAAAACAGGAGATGGGCTATGTGCATCGAATTTTCCTCCCATCCCAAATCCCTTAAAATGGCAAAAAAAAAAAAAAAAAGGAAAAAAAAAAAAAAAAAAAAAACCAAAAAGCAAAGAGCCAGCAGAGGTTATTAGCTCAAAACAGGAGATGGGCTATGTGCATCGAATTTTCCTCCCATCCCAAATCCCTTAAAATGGCAAAAAAAAAAAAAAAAAGGAAAAAAAAAAAAAAAAAAAAAACCAAAAAGCAAAGAGCCAGCAGAGGTTATTAGCTCAAAACAGGAGATGGGCTATGTGCATCGAATTTTCCTCCCATCCCAAATCCCTTAAAATGGCAAAAAAAAAAAAAAAAAGGAAAGAAAATAAAAGAAAACATTATTTTTGAAATAATGTAGATATAAGGGGGCAAAACAGTAATGCAGTTTTACCTTGGAGGCAGTTTTTCCTCGGAAGGAAACTACCACTAGGTTAAACCTTCTTACCTTGGGCTACTTGGGGGTCCCTGCTGGCCTGCTGGTATTACATTCAGGCACAAAAGAGGAAGCCAGACAATGGATATCCCCCTCCCAATTAGACAGAGGGATGGGTAGACAGAGGGGTGACATGAGAGATGCAGTGGAGAAACACATAAGCACAACTGTCCAGGATGCCCATGCTAGCCGCCGATCTGAAAATTCAATATTTCATTCATGGCATGGACAGACTTTTGAGGAAAAGTGAGAAATGCAAAAGACCAGAATGGAGAAACATACTACTTACTACAGAGGTAACAGATTATTCAAGGAACAGGAGAGAATTGGAAAAAAATTCTACATAGTGTCCTCAAAGATGCCAACAGGGATCTTGCATAAAACATAAGAAGCAAGCTATTACCATAAAAGAACAATAAAAAAACAAGGAAGGGACTTGGAAGTTAAATATATGAACTCTGAAGTAAAAATTCCAATAGAAGACCTGGATAATAGAATAAACATGGCTGAAGACTGAATTAGGGATTCTGAAGACAAAATAGAGAAAATCTAAAACAATGAATAAGAAGTACATGATACATATATGTTGGGAGACACTGAAGGATCAATTCAAAAGATCCAATATCCATCTGAAAAAAATTTAACAGGATGTAAATGGAGAAAACAGAGGAGAAGAAATTATTAATGAAACCAAAGGAGAACATTTTTCACAACAGAGGAATGAGATTCACGTTTGTAAAATTTCAGAATTTCAGAGATAAAAAGAAAATTTAATTCTAGAGAGAGAGCAAACAAACACATTTATTTATAAAGGATCAAGAATCTGGCTGCCATCAGATTATATTTTATCAGTGACACTGGATACTGAAAGACAATGAGAGTGAAAACCAGCATTCAGGGAAAATAATTTGAATAAGCATCTCATACACAGCCAAATGAGATACAAGTACGAGGATAAAATGAAAACTTCTCGCATAGGTATGGACTCAGAGACCTCACCACCCACCACCTTCTCTAAAGAATAACTCAAACATATACTGAATGAAAAAGAGAAATGAATCCAAGAAAGAGGATAGTGTATAAGATATTAAAGGAATAGAGCCATATGAACATTTCAATAAATGACAAAAATACTTGTGATAAAATTCAACACACATTCATAATAAAAATTTTGGGTAAACTAATAACAGAAGGAAACTTCCTTCACTTGATAAAGGATATCTCCCAGAAACCTACAGTAAATATTACGCTAAATGAAGGAAAATATAGAATCTTCCCATTAAAATCAAGAACACCACAAAAGTAGCCATTATTAACACTATGATTCAATGTTCTTTTATTCAAACAATAAAATTGAAAAAGATATAAGGTATAAATATTAAAAAGGAAGGCATGGCAGTTTCTATTTTCCAAAGAATCCAAAGACAGCTACCAGGACAATAACCCCCATCCCACATGCTCTTCTGCAAAATGCCCTTGCCACATCCCCATTAAGATGTGGAGCCCACTTCTCCGTCCTGTGAATCGGAACATGCTCTTTAACTGTTCTGATGAATAGAATATGGTGGAAGTGATGCTGTGCCAGGAAAAAGAATCAAATGAAAAACTCTCAGAGCTAGTAAGAAACTTCAGAAAGGTGATTGAATACAAAGTCAAAAATAAAAAAATTAGTGGTTTTCCTATATACTAAAAGAAACCTTTAAAAAGTATGAGAAAAAGTGTCTATTTACAATACCAAGAAAAATCATAAGATGTGTAGAACAAATAATATATGTCCAGGTTTTTACTGGGTCAGGGTCTCAGGAGGAAACAGATGAAATGTGCAAATTGGGCTATCTGGAGGTGGGTTTAACAAAGGGAATATTTACAACGATGGGGCAGGATGTAAGGAAATTAGCAGAGATAGAGTGGCAGCAACTGCAAATTGTTATCACCCTAGATAGGTGGCATTGGAAGAGGACCAGAATCCAAAAAGAGAGCATCAAGGAAAAGCCATCTTGAAAAGGTCTGGGCATTCAGTGGAGGGATCAGCCAGCTCAGGGCATCCCAACATCATTGTCCTCCACTCCTCTCTTCAGGGGCCTCTGTTGGCCACACTCAATTAGAAGCCAAAGGGCAAAGGCAGCCATGATGCTGGCTAGCCAGGCAGGCTCCCTGGGACAGACAGGGTATAGAAGGGTGGAGCATGGACCTGCAGGGCAAAGTATCTGACACAAAAACATGTATGAAGAAAAACTACAAAACTTCTGAAAAATCCAAAGAGTTCAACAACAACAACAACACAGAAAGTCATGCTCCTAGAAAGGAAGTCTTGATGTTTTAATGCCAGTTCTGACCAACTTGCATTATAAAATCCACATATGTGTACATAAATCCATAGTAAGTATTCCAAGGTTTATGTGAAAGAAGAAATATCTGAGAAAAACCAAGAACATTTAGAAAAAGAAGACAAATGAGAGAAGAGTTCCTTACCAGATATTAAGGTATGTGATGATGCAACAGGTATCAACAAATAGATCCATGAAACAGAACAGCGTTTAAAAACAGACATAGGCATATGGAAATTTAATAAATGTAAAAGCAGCATTTGAAATCATAGGGAAAGAATAGACTACTCAGTAATAAATACTTTGTAATAACTGGCTGTGTATTGGGAAAAAAATAAAATGCCATGTCCATTTAACCCCCCCCCGCCCCACGATACATGTGATTAAGTGCAAAAAAGGATGCTGGAAAGGATAAATACCTAACTATAGTAGTAATCCTTCGGGGAGAGCAAGGAATTTTTTTTTTTTTTTTAAATTTTGGGGGTGGAAGGCTTTGGATTTTTAGAATGAGAATATTCTCATGTATTCTTTGTGATATTTTAAACATTTTAAATTATTTTTTAAAAAGTGGAGAATTGAAAGGTAGCCAAGTGGGATGCAAGCAGAAGAAGATATCCTTCAGGAAAAGGAGGCACCCTCTCATTAAACAAGTAAGAATAAAACTTCAAAAGGGGCGCTGTGTGCTAATTTATAATATAAAAGGCACAATCAAGGAAATTCATATCCATCTCACAATTTACCATTTCATTTCTGATCACAGCAATGCCAACGATTTGTTTTAGAACTTCGGCTACAAATACCTGCAGTGGAGTTCCATCCTGAAAAGAAAAGCATATGTTTTAAAGCCCTTAAAAATATCGCCACCAATGTT
>NW_007735015.1:22173-23996 GCF_000696425.1 Galeopterus variegatus
CGTTGCCGGACACGGAAAAAGACAAAAAAAAAAAAAAAAAAGAAGTATATAAATAATCTTTTCAGATAATAATAGATACTCTTCTTTGATGCTCCACCAAAATTCAATGAACATTAGTGTTTTATTTTTTTAATTTAATTTTTAATTGACAAATAACAATTATATATATTTATGGGGTACAACGTGATGTTTCAATACATGAGTAGTAGATTTATATAGATACGTATGATAAGGCAAACAAATGGCTGAGAAAGGATTCTTTACTTGGACTACTGGGTTGCCATTTAGGAAAAAAAAAATCAAGTGAGATTCTTAATCTATTCACTAAAATAAACTCCCAGCTTGACTCAACTTGACTAAAAGAGACAGACATAATGAGTAAATCACAAAAGTAGACAAATATGGAAATATAAAAAATTCTAAACTATAACAAAGAAAAATTTTTAAAAAGCCTTAAGCATACAAAAACTAATTCACATCAGCTATAATAAAACAGCATACTGTAAAAACTATATAGCAATGTTATGTCAACTTAGAAATTCTTAATGACAAGGTATAAACAAATACTTACAGAAAAGAAATTACAACAAATAAACAATATGAACAATAAAGGAAACATGTTCATCTTTTTAAATAAAGCAAATAAAACCATTCTTAAAGTAACAGTTTATGTCTAGCAATAACATTTAAAAAATTTTTTAACTTTAGTTTTTAAATTTTTTTTAGATATACCAAGGATATGCACATTTCTTTGTTCAAATAACAAATACATAAACTGAATAACAGATGAATAACAAAATACTCTGTAGAAAGTAGGGCTTCTAACTGTTACAAAAACTGGAGATGTAAAACTTCTTAAAATTTACAAATTTCATTTTATAATCTCTACTATTATTTGAAATAGCTCTCTAAAGTCTTCTGAAAGCATGCAAATATCAAATTAATTTCAACAGAGGATGAATAAAATTTTCAAAGGCAAATTAATTTCTAAGCAAATCAATAGATCCTCTTAATGAAAAGAAATCAAGAACAGAAATTAAATATCTAAGTTCAGCAACATAAAAAATCAATAACAGAATATAAACACAAGGGCATTTCAAAAATTTCAGGAAATCTTTCCATGAACTTCTTAAAATTTTTCTTTCTTTTTTTTAAAGACTAAAATCATAGAAAATATGTTTTCTGACCACAATAACAGAACAAACTTTAGAAAACTCACAAATGTATGGAAATCAAACAACTCTCCTAAACAAATAATGGGTGAAAAGAAAAATCAGAGGGAAATTAGAGAGTACTTTGAAATAAAGATCAAAGTGCAACATATCAAAATTTATAGGACGCAGGGTTCATGCAGTGCTTAGAGGAAAATTTATACTTGTAAACACCTATAGTAAAAATAATAGGCCCAGGCCATGGAGCCAGGGACTAGACCTCCCCCTGCCCACAACCAGGTATGCCTCAAGCACCTCAGGACCCCACCTGGGGGCCCAGGGAATTGAGCTGGGGACAAGACCCCTGCCCACAACCAGGCACCCTGTCAGCACCTAGGGGCCCGTCTATGGACCTGAGGCATGAAGCCAGAGACTGGACCCCCCCCCCCCCCAACCAGGCACACCACCAGCACCAAGCAGCATGCCAAAAACATCACTTCCATGTGGGTGGCCCACTGCAGCCACCACAGTAACCATGGCTGCCATGTAAGTGGCTAGACATCACAACTACCACTCAGATGGTCCACCAACCACTGAAGTGCATTGACACATGGAGAGTCACCAGCAAAGACCAAAGAAAAGAAGAGGCTGTCTCTCTCCACAAAGCCCATT
>NW_007735015.1:24335-25098 GCF_000696425.1 Galeopterus variegatus
ACACCTCTCAGCATTGGACAGATCATCTAGGCAACAAATCAACAGAGTAACCAATACTCTTTCAGAGGGAGAGAAGAAATCTAGGGTTATCAGTGGTAGGAGGGGGGAGAGAGAGAGGGATAGGGAGAGACTGGACAAGGGGCATAAAGATTAACAATATACATACTAGCAATATTGATTTGATCAACATATGTCAACACTGAACCCCCAAAATATGTATAATCAATTATGACAGTAAGATTTAGTTTCTTTCTCTTTCTCATTTGCATTTTTGTTTTACCAGTGAGTTTTGTTCTTTCTTGAGGATTCACAGTAGTGATTATAATTTTTTGTATTCCAGATGCAGGACTCCCTTAAAGATTTGAAAAATCTGAAATCAGTAACATAAACTTCTACCTCAAGAAAATAGAAAAAGTAGGGCAAACTAAACCAAAAACAAATGTAAGTAGGAAATACCAAAGATTACAACAGAAATATATGAAACAGGAAATTAAAAGACAACAGAGAAAGGGCTGAGCCCATGGCGCACTCGGGAGAGTGCAGCGCTGGGAGCGCAGTAGCACTCCCACAGCAGGTTCGGATCCTACATAGGGATGGCCGGTGCGCTCACTGGCTGAGCGCGGTGCGGCCAGTCTCAAAAAGGACAAAAAAAAGTCCCGGCCCGGTGGCGCACTGGATAAGTGCGCCGCTTGGGAAGCACGGCGGCGCTCCCGCCCGAGGGTTCGGATCCCACATACAGACCGGTTCCCGCTCACTGGCTGAG
>NW_007735015.1:26078-50163 GCF_000696425.1 Galeopterus variegatus
AAAAAAAAAAATTTTTTTTTTTCCCTGGGCCGGCCCGTGGCTCACTCGGGAGAGTGCGGTGCTGATAACACCAAGGCCACGGGTTTGGATCCCATATAGGGATGGCTGGTTAGCTCACTGGGTGAGCGTGGTGCTGACAACACCAAGTCAAGGGTTAAGATCCCCTTACCGGTCATCTTTAAAAAAAAAAAAAATTTTTTTTTCCTTTTTTTTTTTTTGTCTGCCTGGGTTATTTCAAAAAAACTATCTTCAAGTTCAGAAATTCTTTCATTTGCTTGTCCTAGCTTGCTGCTTAAGCTTTCAGTTGTGTTTTATATTTTGTTGAGTGAACCTTTCAGTTCTGTGAGTCCTGCTACACTCTTTTTTAAGGTATTAATCTCTTTGTAAATTTCCTCCTTTGTAACCTTTTTTCCCCTTCATTTTATTACATTGTGTAACTGAGTCTTCTTGCATCTCAGTGAGTTTCCTTAGGATTGTTGCTCAGAATTTCTTTTCAGTCATTTCAAGGATTCCCTGCTGTATAGGGTGTGGTATTTGAGAATTTCTGTATTCTTTTGGTGGTGTCATATTTTCTTGGGTTTCATATTTCTAGTATCTCTACACTGATATCTTGTCATCTGGTAAAGCAGTTGCTTGTTCTATTATTCTGGAGCAGGCTTTGAGGAAACAGACATCTTTTTCTTTCTCTAGTCTCCTTGTGTCAATGCAATCAAGTATCTGGTGGGCCGCCAGTGTGGTGGCTATGGCTACTGCTGTGGTGTAGAGCCACTTTTGCAGCAACTGTGCCTGTGATGGGCCACCTGCATGGAAGTGGTCTTTTCAGTGTGCTTAGGACCCCGGGTGTGCCCTGTTGCCTGCTTCTGGATGGGGAGTGTTGCCCTTGGCTCCTGCCTAGGACCCTGGGAGTGCTCTCTTGCCTGCTTCCCTGTGGAGGGGGCTGCCCTTAGCTCCTTCTTAGCATTAATGTTTTAAAGATTAGCTGCAATATGGAATCTGAAAACCATACCAATGAACTTTGTGTATGCTACTATATTAAAATTCATCAGTCTAGGGCTAGCTGGTTAGCTCAGTTGGTTAGAGCACAGCCTTATAACACCAATGTCATGGATTCAGATCCCCATACTGGCCAGCTGTCAAAGTAAATAAATAAATTAATTATTAAAATTCATCAATCCATTCTGCACTGTGAATGAATCTTTTACCTATGCATGCTTTTGTAACATCATCCATTGCTTATCTGGAAAATAGTAGTTCACCAAGCTATGCAGATTTTCCAAAATGTTCACCCATTTTATTACAATACACCAAATCAAATTTGTTAATATCACCACCAGACTCATCAGAGAAAGTCTTTTAAGTATTGGGAAGTTGTCAAGCTCATGATGGCAGATACTGGTTTCTCAAAATTCTATTATTTTCTTGAAAGCTTGGATTTTATCAGAGGGGACAAATGCTGGCAGTTGTTTTCTTGGAGTGACAGGCTCACCTTATTATTTTTAAGAAAATGTCTGCCAAATACTTAAGTTCAAAAAGTATATTTTGTCTACTAGTTGCTCTTTCAAGTAAAAATGGTGTTCCATGAAAATGGCAGCTGGTTCACCATGCAACTCAAACAACTGCACAAATGCTTTTTTCTTGAAACTGCATGCTGCATGTTGCATTCAGGATGCAGCAGAAGTGCCTCATGCAGATTTCTCACTTTGTCACACAGAATACTAAAAATACATGGACTCAAGGGTTGAGCTTTAAAAAAGTTAATATACTGCTTCATCAAGGTTATACCTGACTTTTCCTTTTTTTTGCAATTGAAGTTTTAATTGAGATAGTTGTAGACTCACATGCAGTTGTAAGAAATAATACAGATGTTCCTTGTAAACTTTGTCTAGTATCCCCTAAAGGTGATATTTTGCAAAACTATAGTATAACATGACAAGCAGGAAACTAACGTTGATACAAATATGTGTGTTGAGTTTTACACGATTTCATCACTTGTACAGGTTTATGTATCCATCACCACAGTCATTATATTGAACATTTGTAATTTCACAAAAATCCCTTGTGTTATTCTATCTCCGCACTTTTCTCCCCCCACCCTAAGCTCCTGGCTACAAATAATCTGTTCTCCATAGCTAAAATTTTGTAATTTTAAAATGCCATATAAATGGAACTATACAGTGTATAACTTTTAGGAATTAGCTGTTTCTTTTCTTCCCCACTCAGCATAATCTTCTGGAGATTCACCCAAGTTGATGCATGTATCAACTATTCATTCCTTTTATTGCTGAGCAGTATTCCACGGCATAGACGTGCCACAGTTTGTTTAACCACTTACCTGCTGAAGGACATCTGGACCAATTCCAGCTGCTATGAATATTCATACACAAGTTCTCATTTATTTAGAATAAATGCCCAGGAGCACAGTTGCTAGGTCATAGGATAGTTGCATTTTTTGTGTTTTAAGAAATAGCCAAGAGGTTTTCCAGAGTGGCTGAACCATTCCCCATAACCACCTGCAGCAGATGAGTGTTCCAATTTCCCCACATTCTCCACGGCATTTAGTGGTGTCACTATTTTTTGTTTTAGCTCTTATGATGTGCAGTGATATACCACTGTGGTTTTCTTTCTCCTGTTGTTACTGGGATGATGACAAAGATTGCCATGACAACTAGGATGTCTGGTGCCACTGCCTTGATCCACACTGAGGATCAAGGCAGTTTTATCCATTATTGCTTTTGCACCATCAGTGCAAATATCAATACAGTGGAAGAGGAATATAATTTCTTACTCTGATCATGAAAATAGTTTTTATCTGACAGACCCCCTGAAAATTCATGTCTCAGACACCTCAATGTTCCTTAGACCACACTTTGAGAACCAGACTCTACATGGAACTGCTCAGAGGCGCCAGGAGGGAAGAAGCAAGAAATGAAGACACACAGATACCAACACAAAACAAAGCACAGAACAAGTGCTGGAGGGAAGTTTTCTTTTAATTTGATGCCTTTATATATATTAAACATTTGTGCATGTGTCAATATGTTTAGTGTTTGGTGTCTCCCTCCTGATGACTTAAAAATTAACCAAAAGATTTTTTTTCAAAAGAGTCAATAACTTGAAACTCCCCAAGTGTCTTCAACAGTAGAATGAAGAAATATTCATGCAATGAAATATTTTGTGCCATAATATAGATGAATCACACAAACATATCGCTGAGCAAAAGAAACTTTGGTATCAGAAAACAAACTGTATGATTCCATTTACATAAAGTTCAAAATAGGCATAACTAATCTCTGATCTTAGAAGCTGAGGTGGTAGTAACCTAGGGGGAAAGTCCCCCATGATGGGGACTTCTGGCCAGCTGGAGCTAGTCCATTTCTTGAAACAGGTGCTGGTTACATGATACATTCAAATTGTGAAACCCATCAAACTGTTTTTTGGTCATATTGCAATAAAAACTTAAAAAATAAATGTATCAGAAAATAACTGCATGGTTCTCTAACTATATGCATCATTCCATGTCTAGTCCAATGAACAGGCATGGCCCTTAAGACAGCTGTGCTAACGTAAGGATGGCTACTAGCCTGCCCTTTGCCACAGTACATAATGTGTCGCTACACTAGAAACAGAACTCAACATCTGTCATACAGGATCTTTCCCACCCCATCCAGTCCTTAAGGATGTGGCCAACTCAACAAAAGGGTCTGGTCAAATTCATCCAGTAGGGTCAAACGGTGTCCTGCTACCCTAATGTGATAGACAACATCTGTCATACAGGATCTTTCCCACCCCATCCAGTCCTTAAGGATGTGGCCAACTCAACCAAAGGGTCTGGTCAAATTCATCCAGTAGGGTCAAACGGTGTCCTGCTACCCTAATGTGATAGTCAATGCTGCTGGGGTGGGCAACAGATACTCACAGATTCCTGAGCCACCTTTCCCTAATCACGATCGTATTTGCCTATTCTGAAGACTAGAATCTATTGCACTTTGTGATGTTTGTCTGGATCAAGTCCAAATTTTCCATGCCCATGTTAGGGACATAAGGTATCTGACTGGGGGCCACCACTGAGGAGAATAGCCTCACTTTTCAAAACCCCAGTTTCCTTGTTTCCTCCTCTTGTTCCCATCTTCTACCCCACCCCTGCCGCTCCCCACCACATGATTTGCCAACTGAGGTCAAAGCAAGCTGCAGGGCTGAAGCTGCACGGGTCCTAATAATCCTGTATCATGAGGTCTGGTTACATCAGGTACTTACAGGGTCTCTGTGAGCCTCATTGTATTGGGCTAAATCCTCCAATATGTTTTTACCCGGCATGATGGTGCTGACAAGATTTTCAACATGAGGAGTATCCATGCAATTGGCTAATCTGATATTAATGGACCTGGGTAAGGAGAGAAACAGTTTTTTAAGTTAAAGTACTAAAATAAGTATTCCCTCCAAAAATGGAGACAGAATTGTAACATATCACACTTATATAAAATATCTCGTAATTGTTGTGTCTTCTTCCCTCCCCCCCGTTTATTTGTGTATTTATTTATTTATTTTTAGATCCCACAAATAAGTGAGAACATGTGATATTTCTCTTTCTGTACCTAACCTGTTTCACTTAATATAATTCTCTCTAGGTCCATCCAAGTCCTTGAAGTTGATACGACAAGTGAACAGATATGATGTTGTTGGGAGGGAAGGGGGAGAGAGAGGGGGGAGGGAGATTTTGGTAATGGCCACAATAATCAACCACGTTGTATATTGACAAAATAAAATAAAATTAAAATTAATAATAATAATATCTTGTAAAGTACATTTATATAACATCGGGGTTTGATTAATTACAAAAGTAACTCATTTCATTCTAGAAAACCTAGAAAACATACAAAAAAGTGCAAAGAATGACGTAAAAATCATTAATAATGCCATTAACCAAAAATAACACAAATACACTTTAAACTCATTTAATTTAAAATGTTCAGCACCATGCTTTATTTTATATTTACTTCATATGCAGAGCCAAATGTTTAAAGAATGTTAAAAAGTTAAGAAGTCACATAGAGCAGGGCTGGCTTCATGAGAGTGGGACCCACGGACAGCTCAGGGCTGAGTGCTCTGAAGGGTCTCACATTTGGAGTTTGATGCTCTGAGGTCACCTTCTTAAAATTTGTTATCATTTTACCTTTGATTTTGTGTTTTTAAGTGAAGTCCAGTGAGACAATGGAGTGTGTCTGGGGGCTTGAAGCCTCGGCTCTCATGTGTTCCCCATTTCCCATGGTCTCTCTCAGTGATGGGTTCTCTCCCCCTGATCCTTGCTCTGGCACTTTGGGCTCCAAGGGGCCAGTTCATCTTTGCCTAACAACTGCTGCCTCCCTCTGCCAGAGGTGACAACTGGGAGGTCCACATTCAGCCATCACCCTCTACCCCCAGTGGGGTCCTGGACACAGGCATGGAGAGGGTCAGGGTTAGGCACAAGACCTGTGAAGTCCCTGGTCAGAGCAAAACAGTCCCCATGCTAGGCAGGCAGTGCCATGGTGTGCTTGGCTGGCAACTCAGTGTGGTGGACCTCTTGACCACCCCCTCACCCAGGTGTTCAGTGCATCCTGGCGCAGAGGTTGCAAGCCCTTGGAAAGATGCCTGTTTGCTGTGGGTTGGAGGAGTGGGCCCATGGGGAAAGGACAGTGACTTCCCCACCCTAGGCCAGAGCCCCATATTTTCATTTTGCAGTGGGTCCTGCATATAGCTGTCCTTGCACTGAATTCTCTCCAGTCATTAGGGTATTATCATTAAACAAGACAATGCTATTCCTCCTAATGTTAATAAAGTAAAATATTCTAACCTAATTTAACTTCTTTTTTTTTCTTTCCTTTTTGTCTTTTTGACTGACCGGTAACGGGATCACAACCCTCGCTGTCGCGCCCGTACTGGGGACCGGCAACAGGATTGCAACCCTCGGTGTTGCGCCCGCACCACGCTCAGCCAGTGAGCGGGAACCAGTCTCCACATGGGATCCGAACCCTCGGCGGGAGCGCCGCCACACTCCCAAGCAGCGCACTCTCCAGTGCGCCACCGGGCCGGCCCTAACCTAATTTAACTTCTAACTGTAGTGTGTGGAGTATGCATAAAGGAAATGTACATCATGGGGCCTGGTTTTCCAAAGCCTTGAATTTTCAAATATTGACCTTGCAAAGGACAGGAAATTTTCCCCAGTTTATAGTCTCTGTTGTAAGATAAAGAATTGTAACACAGCAAAGCTGCTGGTTCAAAGACAGACAGGTTACTGACTGATATGTAAAGATACTGGGAAATTGCTATAACAAAGAATGTTTGCTAAAATCAATCTGTTGTTGCAAACTGCATTATGGAAGGTCACCTTGCCTGTCTTACTGAATGTTACCAGCTTCTATTGTTAAACTTGTTAAACTGTACTTAGCAAAAACCCCACCTATGTTCTCTTCCTGTAACTTCCTGGTCTAGAGAATAAATGCAGGAAGAGAACCCCAATTCGGGGTTAATTTCCCAAATGGAAGGAATGACTCTATCTTGAGGGTTCCAGGAGATTAACTCCTTTTGGGAGCTTCTCACTGCTCAGAAGAGATGGGCTTTGAGTAATCTTTGGCAGCTCCATCACCCAAGAGAAAAGGGGTGACAAATCCATGGCAGGCAAAGCAACAGCAGTGAAAATCTGTGCTTAAACTTTAATGCATGGGTCTATACTATGGATACAGTGACTTATTTGCAGAGAACAATCTACAGCTATAACTGGTAAAAAGATGATCAATTAATATCATCTTAATAGTATTTATGATAAATTTTAAGTGAAAGATAAAAACTTGGTTCTGATATGACCACTTCATACTAAGATCTAGTTCAGATGGATTAAAGGTGTAAATGTGAATAACAAGACTACAAAAGTATTAGGAAAATACTCAAGAGAATTAAAAACATATTTCCACACAAAGCCTTGCACATGAATGTTCACAGCAGCATCACTAATAATAGCTCCCAAAGTGGAAACAACCCAAATGTCCATCACTTGATAACGGATAGACAAAGTGGTGTATTTATAAAATGGAATATTATTCAGCCATAAAAAGGAATGAAGTACCGACACACGCTCCAACACAATGAACCTTGAAAACATTAGGTTGAGTGAAAGAAGTCACATACAAAAGACCACGTATTTATCATTTCATTTCTATGAAATGGCAAGGATAGGCAAGTTTAGAGACAGAAAGGAGATTAGCAGTTGGCAGGGGCTGGGGGAGAAGGAAACGGGGACAAGGAAGGCTGTAGGGTAATAAAAATGCTTTGGAACCAGATAGAGGCAAAGGCTGTGCAACACGGTGAATGCACGAAAACCCACTAAACTGTACACGTTAAGGGAGTGAATTGTATGGTATGCGAATTACATTTCAATAAAGCTGTTACAAAAAATATACCTAATACCAAGGAACATTGAAAGGAAAAGGAAAGAGAAATGGCCACTAAAAGCCAAAAAATAAGCTGGTGGAGCTATATGAACATCAGATAAACTACTAGATCTTAAGATAAAAATCATTATGAGAAAAAAAAGAGGTCTTTTTTTGATAATAAAAGTAAAAATTTACTAGGAAGATATAACAATATCAGATCTGTAGGTATCCTTAGCCTCAGGATATTGAAGTAAAAATTGATAGGGTTAAGAGAAGAATTTGACGAATTCACCATCATTGCGGTAAGATTTAACACACCTCTCTCAGAAACTGGTATCAGACAGAAGATTTAAAATACTGTAGATTTGGATAGGCTCCATCTAAAGGACACTGCATCCCCAAATGAACAAAACCTGGCTATCTAAAAGTCATCTCAGTGTTATCATTCTAAAGCCCTCCTCCCAGCTGTCTCTCCCATCCTAGTTTGTGGCAACTCCATTCCTCCAGTGGTTCAGACCCAAAGCCTCAGCTTGCTCTTGGCTTTCTCACGTGCCTCTCTCCCAGCCCAGCAGCACTCTGGGTTGGCTCTCCCTTCAAAATGTATCTGAGAATACAACCACTTCTCATGACCTCTAGTGCTGGCCCCAGTCACCAGCACCTCTCACCTGGGTTGTTACGACAGCAACCTAATGTGTCCCTGTGTTCCACCTTTACTCCTGACCAACCACCAACCCACCAGAATGATGCTCACAAAATGTTAAATCAGACCATATGAATCTTCCACTCAAATCCCACTATTGGCGGTGTTCTTAACCTCATTTATGCCTAGGATCCCTCTCAGAATAATGTTTTTAAATGCATATTACCATATATGAGCTTCATTAAATAAATATGATTCAGCAGTGGTCTAATAATTGTCATAACTTTGCTGTACTGATGAGCATAAGCAATAAGTGATATTTACACATATCTGCAAATCCATAATATGATAGGAAAATACCTGTGGTTTCTGTTAAACAGAAAGTTACAAGTACTGCTGACATTACTGTGGTTTCTTGCACACTTTTACAATGGAAGGAAATGCTAAATTTCAGTTAAAGCTCCATGAAAAATAAAGACGTGATTTTTCACCTGAATTCTACCCATGCAGCCAGGTTAAGAACTGCAGCTATGTTTCCCATAGCATTCCAAGTAAAAGCCCAAGTCCTGGAGAGGCTAAGTGTGCCCCTAGCCCTCCATGACCACAGCTTCCTTCCCTGTGACGTCTCTGTGGGATCTCTCCTCTCTCTGGCTTTCCCTGCTCCTCAAACATGCTAAGCGTACTCCCTCACAGAGCTTACCTATGCTTATCACATGTTCTCCTATATGTAATAAATGCCACAATCAAGTTATGAAGAGTGTTGCAGGAGCCAGGAAAGTCAATGAGTACATGGACATCTTCCTCCTAGAAGGCTTGAAGTTCAGACCACATCATGGTTCACTCTGAAAGACCAGGGATTTTCCTAGCCTGCAGGAGTGCTCAGTAAATGTTCAATAAGCCATTTGTCTGTTCTCCTGCCAAGCATCATAAAAACACAAACATTATTTCACCAGTCTATCCATGGAAATCTACTATTGATTAGGGGACAAAATCACTGTGTTGTATGGTAAAGCTCTCATTTCTGCTATTTATATTCATCAAAGAACAACACTTGACAATTTTCATTTGTTCCTAGAATTTCAAGGGGAGGCACAGGCAATAGCAATATATTTGTGTCCTACTCTACAGCCACACCGTCCAACACAGAGCCTATAGCCCACGGTGGCTGCCGAGCACTTGAAATTTGGCTATTATAAGTACAAATTCGCCACTGAATTCTGAAGACTTAGTACAAAAAAATGTAAAATATCTCATTTATACTTTTTCATATTGTTTACATTTTTAAGCAATAATATTTTGGATATGATGGGTTAAATGATAAGTAAATATAGCAATTAATTTCACCTACTTTTCAATGTTTTAATGTGACTATTAGAAAATTCAAAATTACATAGATGGCTTACAGTGTATTTTTACTGGATGGGGCTGCTCTACATGTCTGCATTTGCCTCTGAGAGCTATTTTTCAAAAGTTTTTTAATCGGGTCAAAAAGTAGAATGTAGGTTTACTGCACAGGTGACCTTTCCTGCAGGGTCTAAAGCAACGTGCTGGTGTATGCCCTACTGCTTCCCCATCAGCTGCTAGGAACAGCAGCCAGTTTGTTCTGGCTTTAACTGGAAATGACATGAGGGGGACATGTGGCCAGCAAAAAAGAAAACATAAAGGTGGCAGCAGGTATGTGTTCTAATCACTTTTATAGAGCGATTGACAGGAATATCTAGAAAAAGTGAAAAATGAATGTGCATAAGAAATAAACTCTCAATTAAAATATATTTCCTTAAAATCGGTTACTAAAATGGCTTTATTAAGAATGATTCATTCCTTCTGTCAGTCACAAATACAAAGATACTTCAAGAAATTCATGGAAAGATTTGTATTATCTTTTAATTCTATTTTTGCATGAACTGCTTGAAGTACCTTCATGATTATTAAACATCTGCTGTGTGCTCAGTGTGTTCCAGGGGCTGGGGATCCATCCGGGAACAAACAGTCCACAATTCCTGCAATCACGGAGCTGACCTTCTATTGACTCCACAGCCATATTCTGAGAAATAGTTCTGAAATTCTTTAAAGTTTTAAATAATGTATATAAAGTTAGAAATGGACCAGGACATATGGAGACCTTCATCTCTGCTTAAACTATAGAAAGTCCCTTGAAAAATAAAATGACTTCAAAACAAAGCTGTAACGATGCTTAGTGTTTATTTTCAACCTATGTGATTATTAATTAAAGTGAAATTGATCTTAAAATGTATATGATGTCATCCGCACATGCACACACCAAAAAAAGATAGTATTTACTGTCAAATTACCAAGGACCTATCTTTACTTCTTGCCATATTCTCAGATAAATAGTAAAGAGTAAGAACATCTTGGATGGTCTATAAAATGATACCAAGACCAACTGTTTTAAATCTGAGCTTTAAATCTGCTAAATAAATATCAAAAAAAAAACCCGAATTCCCCTTTGATGTTTACACATGAGACTTAGGCCTGGCAGGACTGCAGAAGATGGTGGCCCACTGGATATGTCTAAGTGCGGCCCTGCTTTCATCTCTCCACAACTTCCAAGTAAGAAGTTTCTAATCTTCCTTCTCCTGTTATAACCGTGATGGCAGGCCCCTCCCTGCAGTCCCATGGCATATAACCAGGAAGGAGAACACTCCCACCTGCCTCTCTCTGTTCTGTGTATCACCTGCCTGACCTTCAGGTGAACATATATTCAGTAACCAGAATGGTGTGACCTTTTCTTAATGGTCCAGGCACAGTTCTAAAGCCACTTTGAACCAGAGAGGGTGATTCGTGGTGGTTTTCCCTATCTATCCACACGGCTTCCTGCATTTACAGATAAAGCAAGGTCTCCTGAGAGGTCTGTCTTGTTTCCTGACCCTTCACGTCCCTGGGTCACCTCTCTCCTGCACCTTCTCTCTGATGTGCATGAATGCCCAAACCAGTGAGTCCTCAGAAAATGTCACCTCTCCCTGATGAAATGATGAAACTCTTGCTCACTGTCCCTTCCTAGGTCTTGAATGTTCTACAGCCTTGGTCACCCGCTTCACAACGATAGGTTTCCTTCTTTGCCTGTTTTTGGCTGATTCTGGCCTCAGAGGTCAGAATTTATAGTATTCAATCAGGCTGCACTCACAGTAAAATAGAAAAATATATATGAAAGTAGAAGGAAAAGGACTTAACACTTATCTTTTCAACCCCAAGTTCAATGAATGAATGGTTTTAGCCACCTACAACTTTATGTGTGTGTACAGTTACTCAGCCTTGCAGAAAACAGGGCAATTTTCTGATGCCAGTAAATGGAAAGAAGAAAAGTGACCTGAGTCTTTCTGAAGTGCGAAGGAGTGATCTAGGCAATAGAATCATAAAGCAATGCAAGACAGCCTTGGTCACCCACTTCACAACGATAGGTTTCCTTCTTTGCCTGTTTTTGGCTGATTCTGGCCTCAGAGGTCAGAATTTATAGTATTCAATCAGGCTGCACTCACAGTAAAATAGAAAAATATATATGAAAGTAGAAGGAAAAGGACTTAACATTTATCTTTTCAACCCCAAATTCAATGAATGAATGGTTTTAGCCACCTACAAGTTTATGTGTGTGTACAGTTACTCAGCCTTGCAGAAAACAGGGCAATTTTCTGATGCCAGTAAATGGAAAGAAGAAAAGTGACCTGAGTCTTTCTGAAGCGCGAAGGAGTGATCTAGGCAATAGAATCATAAAGCAATGCAATAGTCATTAGTATTTCAGTTTAATAAAACAAAACAACATCCACAAAATAAAAAATGAAGTTTCTATTGGGTTCTGTTCAAGGAGGTTAATTAAAAGTGGGAGAGAGAGAGGATTGACATTAAACACTAAAACACTCTCCACAATAACCTGGGCCTGAAATAGGTATAATGGTGACCAAGTAGAAACAAATAGCAACCAGGCATGAGTGAGCCACCCACAGAAAAGCAAATAAAACCAAAACACTGAGGAAAGAAATCATCTAAAGGCCAACTATCTGAGGAGGTTTTTATTTGCTGAGCAAAGTTGACAATTGGTTGTGGATTTTTATTTGCTATGGAAAGTTGACAATTGGTTGTATGATCTAACTTGGCAGTAAATATTTATTTATAGCAAATCCAGCACAATAAATATAAGTTTGAAACATATTCCCGCAAATTAAAAGTGTCAAATTTTAGAAAAGCATAGTTTGGAAGGGCAGTAAGATGGAGCGGCCCGTTCACCTAAATGCGTCCCCCATGAATGAATAAACAAGCAGAAGGAGAAGCCAGTGGGGAGGTGAAGAACGGGAAGGAAGGGAAATGGAAAAAATCATGTATCCCACGTACCATCCCATATTAAGTTTGGAAACATCCTTGAGGTTACTATATGATTTGATAAAAGTGTTAAAAAGAGAGCATTTAATTTATCCACAGTTAAAGTGAAAGTTAGTATAAATATTAAGAAACGTTTTCATTTCAACAACCAGTGATCACTAAAGGAAGTGAGAGGAAACCTGGGTGTGGAATTCGTTGACAGAAGAGGTAGCCGTCACTAACAATAGAATGAATCATTTGTCCCAGGGCTCACCAGCATGGCCAGAGGGCAGGTGACAGACACAAATATAACTTTCCAAGGGAAGAAGGAAATTAGGTGGGAGACCGGAACATGACATCATGAAATTTAAAGTAACCAAACTTGACAGCAGGAACAATTCATCCCAAATGTCAAGAGAAGTGAAGCAAAGAATGGAAGAACATGGTATATTTTTAAACTACGGTATAAAGGAGTAGGTGTCGAGGACCTCGCTGTGACCACATGGCTCCTCCTCCACGTCTTCAGGTCTTTGCTCAATGCCCCCTTTGCTGTGGATCCTGAGGGACATGGCAGCCCCCTCTCCTGACCCAGCACTTCTTGTCCCTCCACCTGGACTCATCACATTTGTCCTCATCACTTACACCCTACATATTTGACCTCTTTCCTTTCTTTATGTCTTTCTCTTCTAACTAGAATGCAGGCCCCATGAGGGCAAGGATTTCTGTCTGTGGGGGTCACTTCTGTTTTCCCAGTACCTGGAGTACTAGCTGGCATATGTACACAGTCAATGTTGTGTATGTTATGGATGGACAAGGGGACTTGCCGGGAGCCTCTGGGAAAGAAAGTATACCGTCAGTCAGCACTGTCCCCCTGCAATGCTGCATAGATGTCAGCCCAGAGCCCAGTGGTCACTGAAGCCAGTTTCAGGATGGAGCTGACATGGGAGAGGGCAGAGTGGAAGAAAGGAAAGAAACCAAGACCCTGAAGATACAAAACCCTGGCCCACTCCAGACCTCCCAATTATGCCAGCGAATAAATGCCCTATGGTGGAAGCCATGTCAAGTTGGGTTTTCTTTTATTTCCAGCTGAAAGCATTCTCATTGTTAATCTAAATTTTGAAATTTAAAAAGATGATTTTTTAAAAACACAGGTTAAGGGGAGGGTGTATATAAAAAGAAAAGACAAGGAACTAGAAACAAGTAAGAGAAATTAAAGCACTACTTGGTATAAATAAAAAATATCCACAAAAATGTTATAGTTCATATGTTCTTATAAAATCTAGCCCAAGGGTCTATTTATACAATACAGAAGGGACTTAATAACTTAGTACCAAAAAATTATAGAAAATCTGTATTTGGGAGAGACACGGAATCAGGAATTGTGATTCCGTGTCTCTTCCAAATACAGGTTTTTCTATAACCATGTAAGCCACATCTGTTTTAAACCTTTTCATTACCTGGTAATTATCTGCAGTGCATCTCGAACTTTAACATGCATAAAAGTCAATGGGAGCACTTGTTAGCAGCACAGATTCCTGGGCAAACTCAGATTCAGATGGCCTGGGGCAGGGCCTGCCATTCTGCATTTTAGCTAGTTCTCAGTGGTTTCTGATGCTGCTGATCTGTGGACCATGCTCACTGTAGAACTGAAGAGAATATGAACTGAAGAACTGTCCTTGAGTAAAGATGAAGTAACCCAGAGAAGGGAAGCTACGTGCTAGGGTCAGGAAGATGTGAGATGCTGTGGTCTGCAATAGCCTTGTGGAGCCACCAGTCCACCTTCGATGGTCTTCGACAGAAAGGACAAACCTTTGTAAGGTCTCACTTACTAACAGCTGAGCACAAGTCCCCACAGATACAAAGGGTGCACGTCACAGAGCATGGTACACAGTGCCCTGACTTACAGAGGACACAGGCTGCTGCACCTGGGGCCCTCCTCAAGCCTGGATAGGATGCAGGGGCCAGTGTGGGGGACTGACCATGAAAACACCTGGCACTTTTAGAGAATACTGTGGAGAAATGGGGACAGAAAGGGATGGGGTAACTGATGCCACGGACACATCAAGGTGACGGATGGTCCTCTTTGAGGTTGCTCCCATGCTCCCATTTCAGAACGTCATTTTGTGGAATATGAAATTCCTCCCAATTCATTTGTTAACACAATCATTTTTAAAATTACAAGTATCTCTGATATGTATGGGCAAGAGGCTGTCGTTCCTTCACAGCTCAGCTGGCTTCTTACTCTCACCCAGCCAAGATAAACTGATGGAAGGGGGAGGGGTGCAGGAGTTTGGGCTTGAAAAGAGTGGAGGGAAGAAGGATACTGTATTCCATTCAGGAGCTGAGTAATCCTGACATGCAAAACTACCATTTCTTTCATTAAATGTGTGATCTCCCCAAAAAGTTTTTTATGCTTAGAATTAAGTTTAAAGGACTTCTGGGAAGATGGCAGACTAGCAGTGCCCAGGGCATGCTCATCCTGCAGAAGATCAAAACAGGCCCACCACCATGGCCACCACAGTTGCCAGAGCCATGGTCAGGTCCCCAAACTGTCGCCCATCGCAGAGCAGCAGTACTGCGGGTAGCCCATCACTGCAGCCAGGGACTCCAAAGATGTGAGAGAGGTGGCTGCAACCACTGCCACCATTGCTGCCACCACAGATTAACCCTACAGCTACCAAGGATACTGCAGACACAAGGGAGGCAGTTGCAGCCACCAGCACTGCTGCCACCCCCATGTGGTAACTCTGCTGCCACCAAGGACACCACAGATGCCTGGGAAGCAGTTGCAGTCACTGATGCCACGGCCACCAACATGAAGTAACCCTGCTGCCAATGCAGACACCATACTGTGTGGACTGCCTCTGTGGACACCGCAGCCAAGTGGGCAACCACCAGTGCTGCCAAGCAGCCACCACTGTCATGCAAGCAGGCCACCACTGCCACATTAGCAGCCTACCAAAGCTACCTCCACAACCGATGTCACCACAAGGCCAGCCTTCTATCACAGCAGCAGCCACAGTAGCCAGTTTTGCTGGATAGGCAGACCACCAACCACTTGACTACACTGAGACAAGGAGAGTGTTGGGCTGAATAACAGACCCTTCTACCCCATCCTGTGCAGGTCCTGAGTCAGGTAGGAAAACTGAGCAGTCGCCAGCAAAATGGACATACTTTATTCTTCAGACGCAAGCTCTGCCAACCAGCAGTTCAGAGCCGCTGCCTTCCATACTGAAGTACACAAAAATGGCAACAAGCCAAGCAGTATACGGGTGTGCATGCACACTAACTCTACTCTTACATAACTTCTTTACAAAGGATGTGCTGAAACATACCCAGCCGGATACGAGGTGAGAGAGCCTGACCAGCTCAACTCCGCTTTCCTCACAGAGGGTAACCAATGGAGTCCAGGGAACAAGAGTAATAGAAGAAACAACTACTCTAACAGATGACCAGACATCAATGTAGAAATACTAGAAATATGAAAAAATGAGAAAATATGAGTCCACTAAAGGAATACAGTATCTCTCAAATATCAGACCCCATACAGCAGGAAACCCTTGAAATGACCAAATTCTGAGTAAAAATCTTAAGGAAACTCAATGAGATACAAGAAGATACAGTTAGACAACACAATAAACTGAGCAAAACTATCAAGGATGTGAGGGAGGAAATTTACAAAGAGATTAATGCTTTAAAAAAGAATGTAGCAGAACTCACTCAACGACATAAAAAACACAACTGAGAGCTTAAGCAGCAGGCAAGAGCAAGCAGAAAAAAGACTTTCTGATCTTGAAGACAGTCCCTTTGAAATAATTCAGGAAGATAATGGCAGGCCCATGGCTCATTTGGGAGAGTGTAGTGCTGATAACACCAAGGCCATGGGTTTGGATCCCTATATAGGGATGGCTGGTTAGCTCACTTGGGAGAGTGTGGTGCTGACAACACCAAGTCAAGGGTTAAGGTCCCCTTACCTGTCATCTTTTTTAAAAAAAGAAAAGAAAAGAAAAGAAAGGAAATAATTCAGGCAGACAAAAAAAAAAAAAGAAAAGAAAAGAAAGGAAAAAAAAATTTTTAAATGAAGAAAATCTAAGAGAACAGCAGACAACTTAAGTGCATGAACATCTGAATCATGGGTATTACTGAAGGGGAGGAGAAAGGAAAAGGCATTAAGAACATATTCAATGAAATAATAGAGGAAAACTTCACAGCTATAGGGAGAGACATGGACCTTCAGATTCAGGAGGCTCATATATCCTCAAACAGATTCAATCCAAAAAAGTCCTCTCTGATGCACATTATAGTTAAACTGGCAAAACTCAAAGACAAAGAATCCAAAAACAGCTAGAGAAAAGCATTGAGTCTCCTATAAATGAGGCCACATCAGACTAACCACAGACTTCTCAACAGAAACTGTACAGGCCAGAAGAGAATGGGATGATATATTCAAAATACTAAAAACACTGCCAGCCGAGAATACTAAACTCAGCAAGGCTATCCCTCAGAAATGAAGAGAAATAGTGTATTTCTCAGACAACCAAAAACCACAAGAGTTCACCACCACATAAACCAGCCCTACAAAAATTCTCAAAGGAGTCCTACATCTGGAATCCAAAACCCAATAATCAATACCATGAATACAAAAGAAAGAACAAAACCCACTTGTAGAAGAAAAAAAAAAGCAAAGGAGAAAGAGAAAGAAACAGTATCTTACCACTTCCAAAAACAAACACTGAAGACAAACAATAGAAGGGAAAGAAATAACAAAAGTTATTTAAAACATCCAAATGAAAAATGGATAAAATGCCAGAAGTAAAATGATACCTTTCAGTAACAAACTTAAATGTAAATGGATTAAATTCCTTACTCAAAAAACATAGAGTAGCTGATTGGGTTAAAAAGCTAGACCTAAGTATATGCTGTCTACAAGAGACTGACCTTACCTATAAAGACATACACGGAGTAAAAGTGAAGGATGGAAAAAGATATACCACAGAAATGGAAAACAAAAATGAGCAGGAGTAGCTATTCTTATGACAGATAAAATGGACTTTAAACCAAAAACTATAAAAAGAGACAAGGAAGGCCACTACATAATGATAAAGAGATCTATACAGTAGGAAGACATAACAATCATAAATACATATATATAGACCCAACATTGCAGTGCCTGGATATATAATGCAAACATGAGATAGACCCAAATATGATGACAGTTGGGAACCTGGACACCCCTCTCTCAACACTGGACAGACCCTCTAGGCAACAAACCAACAGAAAAACACAGGATTTAAACCTCAGATCAACACTTTCGATCAACTGGACTTGGTAGATAGCTACAGAACATTTCATTCAACATCCACAGAATATTCATTCTCCTTATCTGCACATGGAACATTTGCCAAGACAGGCCACGTTAGGTCACAAATC
Source organism: Galeopterus variegatus (assembly GCF_000696425.1). NCBI lineage: Eukaryota > Metazoa > Chordata > Mammalia > Dermoptera > Cynocephalidae > Galeopterus > Galeopterus variegatus. Next base: position 43,863 of record NW_007735015.1, read on the forward strand.
AAACCTCAACAAATTTTAAAATACTGAAATCATTTCAAGTATCTTCTTAGATCACTGTAGAGCTAGGGCTAGGATCTGGAGCTCACAGACCCCTCGAGCCCATTCACAAACCCTTCACATGCAGGTCTATGAGCTAGGTAACCAGCAAAAAGGTCCTTGGAGCCTTGGTTGAAGAAAGAATAGGTTTTATTCAACACACACACGTCTAAGAGTTAAACATTCCAAGAGAGAAACCCAGAAACTCAACCGTTACTGGCAAAGTCCAAAGAAACACTGAACAGCGGCCAGCAGAGTAAACATACTCTATTTTTAGACATGAGCTCTGCTGGCCAGCTCTGCTTCACAAACTCAAGAACACACAATAGCAACAAACTAAAAAGATACACTGGTGCATATGTGCACTAACTTCACCCACACACAATGGTTTACAAGAAATGTGCTGCTTGACCCCCAACCAGATGTGAGCTGAGGGAGTCTGACTAAATTATCCTATTTTCCCCACAATCACAATGGATTAAAACTAGAAATCAATAACAAGCAAACTAAGGAAACTATACAAACACATGGAAATTAAACAACTGATGGTACTGAACAATTTAGGGGTCCAGGAAGAAATTCAACAGGAAATCAAGAAATTTCCCAAAACTAATTTTAAAAAAGCAAAAAGAAAAAGGACACATCATACCCAAACCTGTAGGACACTGCAAAAGCAGTACTAAGAGGGAATTTTGTTGCAATAAATGACTACATCAAAAAAAAAAAAAAAAGATTTCAAATAAACAACTAATGCTACACCTCAAGGAACTAGAAAAACAAAAACAATCCAATCCTCTAATTAGTAGACAGAAAGAAATAATTAAGATCAGAGTAGAACTAAATGAAATAACAAATAATAATAATAATAATGATAATAATAATAAATAAATGAAACAAAAATATTGGTTTTTCAAGAAGATAAACAAAATAGACAAGCCATTAGCTAGCCTAGCTGAAAACAGAAGAAAGGAAACCCAAATAATAAAAAATAGAAATGAAAAAGGAGACATTACACCTGATAGAACAGAAATACAAAGAGTCATTGGAGACTGTTATAAAGAACTATGTGCCAAAAAATTTGAGTACCTAGAGCAAATGGATAAATTTCTGGACACATACAAACTACCAAGACTGATCCAAGAAAAATAGAAAACCTGAACAGACCAATAACAAGCATTGAGATTGAAGCAGTAATCAGCAGTCTCCCAACAAAGAAAAGCCCAGGACTGGATGGCTTTACTGCTGAGTTCTACCAAACTTTTAAAGAGGAATCAATACCAATTCTCTTCAAACTGCTCAAAAAAATTGAAACAGAGGCCACTCTCCCAATCTCATTCTATGAGACCAGCACCACCGAGATACAAAATCCAGACAAAGATAAAACAAAAAAAGAAAACTATAGGCTAATATATTTGATAAACATAAGTGCAAAAATCATAAATAAAATATTAGCAGATAGAACACAGCAACACAACAGAAAAATTATACACCATGATCAGGATACACCAGTGATACAAGAATAGTTCAACATATGCCAGTCAATAAATGTGATACACCACATCAACAAAATCAAGGACAAAAACTGTCTGACTATCTCAATAGATGAAGAAAAAGCATTTCATAAAATACAACATACCTTCATGATAAAGACTGTCAGTAAATTTAGGTATAGAAGGAAAGTATCACAGCACAATAAAAGCAATATATGACAACCCCACCACCAATATCATCCTGAATGAGAAAAGCTGAAAGCTTAAGACTGGGAACAAGACAAGGATGCCCACTCTCATCACTCCTATTTAACACAGTGTTGGAAGCACTAGCCAGAGCAATCAGGCAAAAGAAAGAAACAAAGGGCATCCAGATTGAAGAGCTCTACAAAGAGAAATAGAAATCGCTGCTGAAAGAAATTAAAGAGGACATAAAAAGATGGAAAGACATTCCATGCTCTTGGATGGGAAGAATTAACATTGTGAAAATGTCCATACTACCCAAAGCAATCTTCAGATTTGATGCAATCCCCACAAAATACCAATGACATTCTTCACAGAAAAAGAAAAAACAATCTTAACATTCATATGGAAAAACAGAACACCCCAAACAGCCAAAGCAATCCAGAGCACAAAGATAAAAATAACACCAGAGGCATAACACTACCTGAATTCAAATTATACTACAAAGCTATAGTGACCAAAACAGCATGGTACTGGCACAAAAACAGACACATGGACCAATGGAACAGAATACAGAACCCAGAAATCAACTCACAAACTTACAGCCAACTGATCTTTGACAAAGTCACCAATATCATACACTGGGGAAAAGACTGCCTCTTCAATAAATGATGCTGGGAAAACTGGACATCTATATGTAGAAGAATGAAAAGAGATCTGTACCTCTTGCCATATACCTAAATCAACTCAAAATTGATTAAAGACTTAGATGTAAGACCTGAAACTATAAAACACCTTTAAAAAACATGCACAGGGGAAACACTTCAGGAAGTAGGAATGGGTGAAGACTTTATGAATATGATCCCGAAAGCACAGGCAACTAACGGAAAAGTAAAAAAATGCTATTATGTCAAACTGATATAGGAGCTGCTCAGTTTCCCTGGGCTCAGGTTTCAGGACATGCCTGTTGGTTTCCAGCCACTTTCCAGGTTTCCAGGTCACAGACCCCCTCCTCTGAACTCTCCCCTGCAGGAAAGCTACTGTTGCTAGCTAGACCTATTTTCACACCAACACAGGGAAAATGAGACGACAAGGGGCTGGTTTATGCAAATCCAGTGGCTGGGCATACTCAATAGAGAGCACAGAATATTCTTGAATATGCCTGGTGCATCAATAGGGTCTGACCAATGAACATGCTCCAGGAAGAGACTGACTGAGCATGTGCAAGACTAAATGTTACATAACTGGAAGCCTCACCCTTAATTGAATATTCATTAGATAAAATATAAAAGCTGAATCCCAGCCAAAGGCAGGGTTGTTGCTCACTTTCCTGGAGGCAATCTGCACTTCGCTGGCGTGAGGTGTGTATACTTTACTTTGAATCAAACTTACTTTCAGCAAGTGGCTGCTCACACTCTTGAGCCAGCCTGCACTTTGTACTGAACTTTAAGTATGTTTTCCTTGCTTTTATATTAAACTCGATGTCTGTACTGAACTTACTTTTGTGTTCAACTTGGTGTGGGCCCTTCTCGGTCTCTGGAGCTAGGCTGCACTCTCTCTGTGGAACCTGTGTTTCTTATCTATTATATTAAACTTGTTCTCACTTTTTACTGTGACTCTGCTCTTGAATTCCTTCCTGTGGCAGAGTCAAGAACCTGGTAAGAGGACTGGGTGGGTTGAGGCCAACTATCGGGCTCCTGGACCCTACCTCCAACATCAAAATAAAAAGCTTCTGCACAGCAAAAGAAACAATGGAGTGAAAAGAAAACCTAAAGAGTGGGAAAAGATATTTGTAAACTATGTATCCAACAAAGGGTTAATATCCAGAATATATAAGGAACTCAAACAACTTCACAGTAAAAAAAACAAATAACCCAATTAAAACATGGGCAAAGGAGCTGAATAGACACTTCTCAAAGGAAGATATGCAAATAGCCAACAGGTACATGAAAAAAATGTTGAACATGACTAAGCATCAGGGAAATACAAATCAAAACCGCACTGGGATATCATCTCACCCCAGTTAGACTGGATATTACAAAACCAACAGAGAATAACAAATGCTGACGAGGGTGCAGAGAAAGGGTAACACTTCAACACTGCTGGTGGGACTTTAAATTGGTTCAGCCATTATGGAAAACAGTATGAATGTTCTTCAAACAACTACAGATAGAACTGACATACAATCCAGCAATCCCACTGCTGGGTATATGCCCAAAGGAATGGAAATCATCATGTTGAAGGGATACCTGCACTCCCATGTTTATTGCAGCTCTATTTACAATAGCTAGGAGTTGGAACCAACCTAAAGGTCCATTGTCAGATGACTGGATAAGGAAAATGTGGTATTTATACACAATGGAACACTACTCTACCATAAAAGAGAATGAAATACTGCCATTGCAACAACATGGATAAACTTAGAGAAAATCATGTTAACTGAAATAAGCCAGGCCCAGAAAGCAAAATACTGCATGTACTCACTCGTAAATAGGAGCTAAAATATAAACACAAAAATTTAAAAAAAAAAAAAGAAAGGAAGATACAACAGTCACAATAATACGCTGAACTTTCAAAAGGAGAGAACAGAACTGAGGTTACCAGAGGTGGGAAAAGGTGGGGGGCAGGTAATGGAGGAATTGGTAAAGGGACATGAAAATGATTACACTGTATAATGTTGAATATACTAATTATCCTGCTTTGAGCATCACATATTGCACACAGATACTGATATTCAACTCTGTACCCCTCAGATATGTACAATCAACTATGGTACAATAAAAAATAAATAAGAAGTTTAAAAGAAAATAAAAAATTAAAGAAGATATCTACACATTCTGTAGAAAACAATGGACCATCGTCATGTCCACAAAAGGGACATCCTCTGATGGTGATAAATGTGTGGGTTTTGAGGAATGTCTTGACCACCAAGACCTTTCCCATCTTCTTTTGGAAAAGGCTATGGGAACACTGGTGGCACTCGAAGGAGCTATTAGAATGCACAAGCTGAGAACCTGGTGCAGAAGTGCTGGGTGGGTTGATAACAAATTCATTGAGGTTGCAAAGGAAGGTTCCCAATGAAGGCTCAGATGGCAACAGTGAGAAGCACGTGACTTGCTAAATATGCAAAAACTATTTCACCTTGTGAGTCTTTAATTTTTCAGAAAAGGTGCACATGATTTGCTCCAATTTTACATGCGAGTGATAAAAAAAATGAAGCTGACACTGAAAACTGTTATGAAGAAAAACAACCAGGGCTGCTGCAACCAGAACTGATACCTAGAGAAGTGTTGCAAGTCTCATCATTTTAAAAATACACATTTTTAAAAATAAGAGTAATATATGTATAAAATAAAAAGAGAGTGCGAGAGAAAAGAATGTAAATTAAGTACTTAAGTCCCTGGGAACAAGTCCACTACTACAGCCAGACTGGATCCCATGTCTTCTGACTGCTCTCCATCTCCAGCGTGTGTTCAATTATATTTGTTCAGAATGAGAACCCCAAGTCAGAAAGAAAGGTCACCAATGCATTCTACTTAAGAATGCAGAGAGTGTAAAGTACATTTTTTAAAAATTTCCATTTGAATCATAATAAAATTTAAAATCTCAGTGTATACAAAATTAACTACCTTTCCTATTACAGAAATAATGCATGCCCGTGATCTTTTAAAAATCAAACAGAAATGACAACTCAATTAAATATTGGGCAAAAGATCTGAATAGACATCTCTTCAAAGAAGACATACAGATGGGAAATAAACATATAAAGAGATGCTCCATGCCATAGGTCACTCAGGAATTGCAGATTAAAACAACGAGATACCACTGTCAGAAAGGGTAAAATCCACTGACAACTCCAAATGTTGGCAAAGCTGTGGAGCAACAGGACTTCTCATTCATGGCTGGTGAGAATGCAAAATCATATACGGCCATTTTGTAAGACAGTTTGGCAGTTTTTTACAGTGTGAATGCAAAATCATATAGGACCACTTTGTAAGACAGTTTGGCAGTTTTTTACAAAGCGAATCATATTCTCATCATAGGATCCAGCAACTGCACTCTTTGGTAGTTACCCAAATGAGTTGAAAACGTATGTCCACATAAAAACCTGCGTATAAGTGTTTATGGTAGCTTTATTCATCATTGCTCAAACTTGGAAGCAAGATGTCTTAGTAGATGAACGGATAAACAAACGGTGGTACACGCAGACAATGGAATATTATTCAATGTGAAAAAGAAATGAGCTATCAAGCCATGAAAAGACATGGAGGAGACTTAAATGCATACTACTAAGAGAAAGAAGCCAATCTGAAAAGCCTACATATTGCATGCTCCCAAATATATAACATTCTGGAAAAGGCAAAACTACAGAGACAGTAAAAAGATCTGTGGTTGCTGGGGTTGGGGGAGGGAGGGATGACTAGATGGAGCACCGAGGATTTTTAGTGCAGTGAAACCATTCTGTGTGATATTACATAGTGAATGAATGTCATCATACAGGTGTCCAAACCCACAGAGTAGACAAGAGTGAACCCTAAGGTCAACTATGGACTTTGGTGGACAATGATGGATCGATGTAGGTTCATTGGCTA
>NW_007735015.1:50224-82304 GCF_000696425.1 Galeopterus variegatus
TGTGAAAAAGAAATGAGCTATCAAGCCATGAAAAGACATGGAGGAGACTTAAATGCATACTACTAAGAGAAAGAAGCCAATCTGAAAAGCCTACATATTGCATGCTCCCAAATATATAACATTCTGGAAAAGGCAAAACTACAGAGACAGTAAAAAGATCTGTGGTTGCTGGGGTTGGGGGAGGGAGGGATGACTAGATGGAGCACCGAGGATTTTTAGTGCAGTGAAACCATTCTGTGTGATATTACATAGTGGATGAATGTCATCATACAGGTGTCCAAACCCACAGAGTAGACAAGAGTGAACCCTAAGGTCAACTATGGACTTTGGTGGACAATGATGGATCGATGTAGGTTCATTGGCTATAAGGGACGTACCACTGTGGTGCTGGATGTTAATAAAGGGAGAGTTGTCGGGGGTCGGGAGGGTAGGGAAGGGATATGTGGGAACTCTGCATTTTCTGCTCAATTTTGCTGTGAACCTAAAACTGCTCTAAAAAATACAGTTTATTAATTAAAACAAAAAATCAAACAGAACAGATAAATAGAAAGCAAAAAGTAAGTCACCATTCATCCCAACCTCCCAGTCCTGCTCCTCAGAGGCACATAAGGTTAATAAAATCCTGTGAACCTTTCTAGAATTTCTATACACATGCAAGATAAAAACTAGATACGATGGTCCCATAGTATCCTTTTTTCTCTTCTTCCTTTTAATGAAAGAATCAACTGAGTTTTTACTGGGCACACATCCAAACTATTAGCGACATCTCTCCCAGGCTTTCTTGTAACTACGTAGGGCCATGTGACCAAGTTCCTGACCATAGAATATGAACAGAAGTGATGTATGTCCCATAAGAGGAAAATGCACCGCATCCACTTCTCTTTCCACCTTTCCCCATGAACTAAAATATGGCTGTGGAGCTCTTAGCTAGCTCTGAGCACAAGGAGGAAAAGTTCACTCTGGCTGTGGGTCTTAAGCTTTTCTAGGACATACAGCCCTTTGACAGTCTAGCAATGTGGTGGACTACTTCTCAAACCAATGTTTTTAAATGTGTAAAATAAAAGACAAAAGACTGTGAAAGAAACAAATTGTAGTGAAATACAGTTACCAAAATGTTTTTTAAAATGTGTGTTAGGATAATATCTGTGCCTCCTCATTGATGAATTAAATAACACGTTCTGGTTAAGAAGAAAATAACTACTGAAATTTCAAAGTAGTGGAAGCATATATGATCTTTAGAGACATCTGCAACGACTGCAACAAGACATAAAAATATCTGTGATTTCTACGGGTTACAAAATCATGGTTTCTGCTAACACCACCGAGGCAGGTTGCCTCCATTCACAGTGGAAGGACACACTAAATTCCAACTACAGGGTAATACAATAAAGATGCAGTTTTTCTTTCCATCCAAATTCACAGAGCCCCTGACTTCTCTCTGGAGATGTTAGGCAAATACCCTCACTCTAGGGGATGAAGGGCAGTAAGAGAAGGAACTCGGATCCCTGGACAACTTCATGGGAGAAAGCTGCTACTCTCCTTAGACCCCTGTCCATGGCTGGACTACTGTGTGATACAGACAGAACTTCAGTCTGGCTCCAGCCACTGTGTTTTGGGTTCCTCTGTTTCAACAGTTTAGCCTAAGTGCTGACTGGTACATACGTATACTTTTAAAAACTCAGATGGAATTATACTGAGCACACAGTATGAAGAAGCAATATGTGCAGTGGTTACGAGTTGGATCTGGAAAAGGCCTAAGTTCCAGTTCCAGCTCTGCAACCTTCTGCTGTGTGGACTTTGGACTAGTTACTCAACCTCTCTGACTCTCAGTTTCCTTACTTGTAAAATGGGCATAAGCATCATGGTACCTAGTTAATAAGGTCGCTGTGTGTATCCATACACGGAAAGTGGTTAAGAAAGCGCCTGCCACGGTATAAACTCACAACGAATGTGAGCTGTCATGACTACTACTACTCGTGTTATCATTGTTTGACTCCTTGCTTCACTCACCACTCCAGACATCTTTCTATATGGGGTATATAGATTTTTTTGTTTTGTTTTGTTTTTTAAACTTCATAGTAATGTACTGAACGAATATGCCAAAAACCATACACAAGTCCTCAATTATAGAGTCAACATTTAAGATGTTTCTGAAAGTTTCACTTAAAGGTTGATGTAGCAATTATAGAGACAGCTCTCTGACACTACTCTACCAAACTTTTTGTTATAAGATTCTGCATAATTATTGAGGTCTAATTTACACACAATAAAAGACACCCATATTAAGTGCACAGTTTGATAAGCTTCATAATATTTTGTAAAAACAAAACCATGTGTATAAGAGGACTTTAAAAAGTTAAATTATAGAAAATATAAGGTTTGATATCATCCCTATTGGTTTTATATGTATATTGTTCACTTTCTATTGATCTAGATGTTCCTGTCCTGAAACACAGCTGTGGGAGGCAGCTCAATTGCCTATTTCCCCAGCAACACCTGTAGATTTGTGTCTGGAAATGCACCCCTCCCTCACCCAACCCCTGAGCTATGGGAACAGACCTAGAACCAGCAACTTTTGGCATGGTGACGGGTTCAAGGTCAGCACAGGGTTCAATCTGAACCAATGAAATGCTGATAGACTTTTGTGTTAGGGCTTCTGTGAAGAAGTATACCCACCATTCTTTTCCTGTTGGACTTGGAGTGATCTAAGGTCTAAAGCTACCTCACCCATCCTGTGACCACTGAGGAAGCTCCAGTCTAACCAGGAGTCGATGTGGAAGATAAAGGTCAAAGAGGGTTGGATTTCTGATTAAACCACATATGAAACCAGCATTGCCCTTGGATTTTCCACTTCACCTGTATGTAATAATAAAAACTCCAGTTACTTAAGCCAATTTGATGGGTTTCTACCACTTGCCAGCAAAAGAATCCTAGCAGATATTCAGGTTTAGTGTAGAAAAATTCCACAATTTAGGAAACATAAGGAGAAAAATTAAGAATCATCCTTGATGTTGCTACCACCACCCAGAGGCAACCACTGACCACCTCTAGCTGGAGGTTATTAGGATGAGCTCTTGGGACCCTCGATACCTGCGGGGAGTGAGAGCAGCAGGAAACAGCCGAGGGAGAAGTTGCGCTGCAAGTGATGTGAACACAACAAATGCCCAGCTGGTCCTGCGGGAGTTCTGGCCCTAGAAAGACTATTCAGAGTTGCCACACCTTGAGGCAGGGAGCTTGCCCTTTGCTCGCCACCACACACACACACACACACACACACACACACACACACACACACACACACACACACACACACACACACACACACACACATACAGACTAGTCACTGGATAAAGGCTTCCCTTGGGAGAGGGGCAGGATCTTGTGCAAAGCTCTCCTGTTCAGTCCAGGGCAATCTTTTTTGTGGGGTCCCAGCTTCAAACTGTTGTTGTTCAGAGTCCTTCAGTCCTAAACAAGAGGGATCTGGGTTGCACACGACAGTATCCACTATATCCGCACATCTCCTTTTAGTCTATTTCATTCACATGGACTTCTCCTTTCTTTGGAAATGAAGGTCATATTTCAATACTGTTTTGTATATTGATTTTTTTTAGGCCACTGTTACATTCTGAGTATTTTCCGATCATTAAATATTCCTTAAATGAATTGCAAACACAGATTGAGCTTCCTTCATTTAGGTACCATAAAGTAATTTAAAACATTCTCTTACTACTGGATATTTAGATTATTGCCAATATTTTTTAATTATCATACAGGAATTTTGTTTGCATCTCTGATTAGTTCCTTAGGATAGATTTTTATGGTTGGAATTAAAGGGTAAAAGGACATGAGCTACTTCAGCATTCTTGCTAAATTGCCCTTTGAAATTTCATGCCAATTTACATTCTGGCCAGCACTACATGTATCTCATTAGAACTGAATGTTTCTATATTTTAATTCTTGCTAATTGACCAAAAATGATTTCTCATTCTCACTTTAGTTTTTTTCCCTCATTAGTGATAATGTAGAAGACTTTTAAGTATTTATTAATTTTTACGTGCATTTGTGTATTTTTCTTTTTTATGTGAAAACAGTCTGGTCATGCTTTTTATTCATTTTCTATTTGGGTATTAAGTGATTTGCTTATTGATTTATTAAAGCTCTTTATATATTAAATATGTGAAGCTTTTGTCTGCCGTATTTGTTAAAAATATCCTTTTGTCAATCAGTTGCACTTTAACTAAGTAAGAGTGATTCAAAAAACATTTTATGGTTAAAAAAAAAAACTTAATTTTTTTCTTCCACATTTTCAAAAGACCTTTCCCATTCTGAGATGTGATAAAGATCAACCTTCACTCACATTCCTTTTATAGCACTCATTATTACTTCCTCATAAAAGTTTCCTCTGACTGGGCTGAACCTCCCAGTGATACCTGCTCCCAGTACCACACACCCATCACTGGTTACTCCCATCACAGCTGCAGTCTTACATTTACATGTGTGTTTATAAACCTTGAAAGGCTTCACCATTCACAGAATTTGGCACAGAACCTAGCACTGTGGATATACTTTCTAATTTTTTGTTTTTCAATGTTTACATTTAACTCTTCAGTCACCTAAGGATCTATTTTACTGTAGAATATGAAAAAAAAATTCTCTCTATACCTTGTTTCACCATTTACAGAATGTTACAGACTGTCCCACTGTGGTGACACACACATTGTCACGTATTGGGTCTATGGTGGGACTCTTTCTTGTGTTACATTGTTCTACCTATAGAATCTGGCAACATGGCATTGTTTTGATTATTGTGGAGGTATATTATGTTTTAATATCTGACAGGAAAAGTCTCTTCTCAGTACTACACTTTCCATAAATGTATTAGTTAAAAATCACTTGATCAAGCCCTCTGCTAATAAAAGATGATCTTTAAAATAAATTATTAACTTACGATAGCAGAGAGCTCCTAGTTCCTCTCTCTTTTTTAATTTCATAGATTGTCTTTGGCCAAATGTACGTGCACTCACGTGAGCAACCCAGCCCGATGGAAGACGTAGAGATCCTGCTCGAGGGTACAGCTGCTGAAGGGGACCACCTTCACGAAGGTCTGGATGAGGACAAACTCAGGGGTGAGGTGAGGCACAGAAATTATGCAGAAGTTCTTGTCCTAACATAGCAGAAAACCAAGACACATGGAAGGAATAAAAAAACAACCATCAATAAACAAATCACTGCTACAAAACACTAAGGAAAATAGAAGCAAAAGGTGTTGATTAAGGGGAGAATACTCAAATCAAACTTTCCCATACTTTGGAAAGTAATCCTATAAAATTCAGGGAGATGAGCAACTACAAGAGTGTGGGGAAAATATCTGTGAGCCTGACTGAAACCTGAATAAACGAATATGTGAACAAGGCCACCCATTCAGTACCACCCTTTTGTAGTAGATTTTTAAACTAAGACCATTCATGCTTGTGAATTCACCTGCATCACTAAGTTGATGTGTCCCAGAAAGGGCCTGTGCTTACTAAGTGGCCTTATGCCAATCACGGTCCCCTCCTCTGTGACATGAGAGGGTGGTACTCCAAGGCCTTCTCTGGCTCCAAAATCCTGTGATTATACATAAATAGATGTGTGTGTATTTTATCAGGACATCATCCCATTCGGGTGAACAGATTCAAGGGTGTGTTTAAAAGAACTGCCCACGTGTCCTGATAGACACCACTCATCTTCTTGACCTGTGCTGTCCCATATGGTGGCCAATGGCCAGGCACTGAGCAAGTGCAACTGAGGACCTAAAGTTTAAATTTCATGTCACTTAAATTAATTTAAATTTAAATTTCAAAACTGTTATTGGAAAAGTTTTACAAGTATGTGTCCTTGGGTTACGTGAACTACTTAACCCAACTATAAATTTTATGAAATCTAAATACTATAAAGTAATTCTGATGAACATTTAATACTTGTATTGAGATGTGTTGTAAGTATAAAATACACAATGGATTTCAAAGACTTTTAGTATGAGACAAAGAATGTAAATTATGGCATTAATAACTTTATATTGATTACATGCTGAAATGATTGTTTGGGACATACTGAGTTAAGTGAAATGTATGATTAACATGGATTTCATCTCTTCCTTTTTACTTCTTTTTTAGGTAGCTGCTGGAACATTCAGTTAGTGATATGGTTCACACTCAATGTCCAAGGACGGTGTTTCTCTAGGCCATTTATGTTCCACACAGCCACTTGCTCCCCTGCCAGGTCTCTGCAGAAGCAGCCAGCTCTTCCAAGAGCTCATATGTCCCTTTGGGATCTCACCTCCCCTTGAACCCTGTGAAGGCATTACTTGTGCTAATCCAAAACCCTGGGGACATTTGTGCAACCCTAAGGAGTGTATCATTGTTTATCTCATCTTCCTTCTTCCTAGCAAAATAACACAGCTCCTTTGGGGAAACTTTAGAGTGAAATTGCTGAAATACTCAAGCTAAAAATAAAGATTGGGTGCCAAGTCTTGGTGGGGGAGACTAACTATAATGAGTTCACTCTACTTGGATTTGAAGGATTTAAGGATGAAGTAATGAACATATTTTTTCCTGTGTCCCCATATCCCCAAATCAAATAGAATTAAAATGTAAACAGGTCTTTTACCATTTAATAGCCAGCATTACTTTTATAATGCTGAAGATTTTGCCTTTCCACAGAGTTTAAAATAGTAAAGAATTAAACAGTGAAATTTCTTTAAGGTATCTTTAAGGGAAACTGGTGTTGTAAATCGTACATTCATGGTAATCTACAGAGCTCCGTGGGCTTCAAAAATGCCCTAGAGGGCCGGCCCGGTGGCGCACTGCTACAGTGCGCCGCTTGGGAGCGCGGCGGCTCTCCTGCCGAGGGTTCGGATCCCACATACAGACCGGTTCCCGCTCACTGGCTGAGCGAGGTGTGGGCGCAACACCGAGGGTTGCGATCCCGTTGTCGGTCCCGGTCCGGTACGGGCGCGACACTGAGGGTTGCGATCCGTTGCCGGACACGAAAAAAGACAAAAAAAAAAAAAAGCCCTAGAAATCAATGCAAAAAATTACAATGGAGAACATATTGCCTTATTGCAAGGCTTCATTCTATTAAACAACTGAGGAACTAAAGCCTAAAATCACACAGTGTTTAGGCAACATAATTAAACCATACTTGTTTTTGCCTCACTGTAAAGAACATCAAGTAAAAATAAAATCGTAGATATTTTGCTTGAAATTAGCCAACTGAAGAAGTACAATTGTTGACTTAACTGACAGTCCAGCCACGGAAAAAGTCTTTATAAAAACCCACGCTGTCCCTCAACTGTATTCCATCCCCACTTTCTTCCCTCAGTAAAGTGATAAGAGGTTGGCTAGATATCCATCCCTGGACAACAGTGAAACAGGAATGGAGGAAGAGGCCGGCGACACCCTGCAATGGGGCATCTTGTCTGCACCTGGATGTTGGATGAGAGGCCCATTCACCCACGTGGTTGAGACCCTCCCACTTGCCAGACTCGGAGTCAGGCCTGAGGAACTAGCGGGGAAGGAAATGCCAATCCAAAAACCAACCACAAGCTCCCACTTTCCTCCCCTTAGAAACGCAGTACGAGGGTTTCAGAATATTTTGAGCCAATATAAGCTGTGAAGTAATACAACAGTCTAAGCCACTTTAATTTCTGACATTTCCATATACCACTATGAATGATTTCATTCTAATAAATAACTGATAAAGATATCTCTAAAAGAAATTATGCATTGAAAGAAAGCTGTTAAAATAGTGTGACTAAAGAATTACTGAAAATGACAATATTTCCTCTTTTTAAGAGTTCATGACATTCTATTTGACCTTATTCTCAGAATACAGAAGCAGTTCGAACTTCAACATTCGTAGCATTTTAAATGTTTGGACTATAAATATGGCACTTTACTTTCCTATAGCTTCTCTAGCCTATAAAACCAACTATAATACTCAAAATTCAGCATATACTTACAGGAAAAAGACTGAAAACAAACTTCATAAAATCCAATGACCTGTAAATAAGAAGCACTGTCATGACCTGCAAGCAAACGTAGCATTGGTGAATATTTCAAGAGATTTATAGCTCTTTATCCCTTGGGCAGCAACTAGCCAACCACTAGTCAGGATTTGTGTCTAGCTAAACATTAATCAGTGCATAAGTCATATGCTTCATATCTCAGTAAGAAAGTATTTTGTAGAAATCAAGGCACTGTCATAGCAATGAACAATCTCTGTACATTCAAAAAGCCAATAGAAAAGATGGTCATTCTGAGGACGTAACCATTCCCCTCCTTTTCGAAAGGGTTGAGGGGAGAGGTGGGTGTGTTATAGGCTACTCTGATCCTTTTTCCTTTATAACAAGGACTTTCTGACCAGCCTCAGATGTATACTCACAGGCAAACCGTAATGGGTCATTGAACCTGTTTGAAAATCCAAAAATTACATTCTAAGCATAATCATATCTAAATGGACAAGGGAAAAAAATTTAAAAACCAAAAATCTACAAGGGCTTTACAGGCTTTTTAGATGTCTACAATATCATTAGCATAAAAAGATTTCCATTTTCAGCCCCAATATCTTCACAGAAGCCAAACACTTAGGGTGAGAAAAGTAGAAGTAAAAACACGGTTTGGGGGAGGCTGGGAGATTGGGAATGTGTTTAAATACATCCTCTAAAAAGGAAATGTCCAGAACTATTCTTGGTCATCTAAAAGATACTCCAGAACCTTCTGCTCTACCAAAATAGGCCAGTCTTTTTCTCCTCAAGATTGTTCTGTGGACATTTGTACAGTGGGTGGGTGTGCTAAAGAAGATGTGGAATTTAGGCAGTGAGGGCAGCGGTCCATACCCAGATTATGGGGATAGGAAGCACTGACCGTTTCAGTGTTCTGGAGGGGCAGGAAGAGGGAGACTGCCCGGCACCATGCCTCCTCCTCCCAGCAGCTGTTTGTTGTTGGGGGTCCCACTTATCCCCCTCTCAGATCTTACATTTGGATAAGGCTCCAGACCATGTTCTGGGTGAAGCGTAAGGCAAAGGGTCTGAGCCTATGGAATGAGCACACAGTCCAACAGGCCTCAATGGACTTTGGCTGCAAAGCTGGGCCCAAACCAGTCCTCCCTACTGGATTTTGATGCAGAGCCTGAGGTTGCTGTCAGTTGTCTTGTCCCCAAGACAGGGACACTACTCTGAGAATGGCACCAACAGCAGGGCACCAGGGCAAAGAGGTAGAGGGAGAAACATGGTCCTTGATTTGGTTATCTAGGTCCTGGTTCAAGCCATATTTAAAATTAGTCATAGCACTGGACTTACCCTTAATGCAAGGCAATTTTCCATTTTTTTTCAAAGTCAGTTTGGGTTGGACTTTCTGTTAGTTGCAACCAAAAGACTCCAGATGAGCAGCAGCAAATTCAAAGTCTCCCAGAAATGCAAACATTAGAGAATGGGAGCAGCGTGTGCTTACATAGTGACGATTTTCCAGATTCCCAATTGCTGAATAGGTGAGCCAGACCTGGGGGTTCTTGCCCTCTCTGTGAGCCTTACTTGCTTTTTATGGACTAGAATCTCTGCCTGGGGCCCAGGGGTCTGTGTTTTTAAAAAAATTCCCCCGGAGATTAGGATATGGGGCCAGGTTTGGAAACCACTGGCTCTGTAAAATTAAAACATTGGCCTACATACACCGTGAGCAATTCTCACCCTAACAAACAACGTGCACATGATACTTGCCTTGCTTCGTACTTCTCATCAACACAAAACAGCTGAATACAAAACGCAGATGAGGCTCCCCTGTAGATGGGGCGGAACTGGCTCGGCTCCTCAGGTAGCGAGAGGGATGCTGAGCCTCTGCTGCTCACACAGGGCTCCAGCTCGTCTACCGTGGACACTGGACTGTGTTTCTCTGTGACCTAGAGCAAGGAGAGATGGGAATCCTGTCCATGTCTGCAGCTGACTGGGCTAGGGGTGCATCATCTCTACATTGCCCTGTTCCCACAGGTATGACTGTCTCACCTGAAACAATGCCTGAGCCAGGCCTGGTTTTAAGATGTTCTTTATGAGATATTCAAAATTTATAAAATGATTAAAACAAGTCCTCACACAAAGGTCAGAAAACAAATGGTTTCAGTTGGCCTTTGATATAGCGTCCATATATTAACTGTGTCACAGGGTAGAGATCAGAGTGTGCTAGTATCATACACATATGAACTCCATAAGCAAAATACCTCTGTCCCCAAGTTGTTTTCATTGTGATTTTGAGATACAAGAATTTTGGGGTCTTAGGTCTGCTCAGGCAGTCCTGGGAGTAAATGGGGTAGTGAGGTGGAGCCAAGGAAGGTCCAGTTGACCTCAGCCACCCAGAAAGTAAGTGCTGAGTCTGTCCAGTATGATTTTAGGGGCATCTAAGAAGATGGAATAACTCAGAGGAAAATTATTTCATTCTGAGATCCTTCTCGGAGTTTTTTTAAATCAAAGTAATATGTGCATATAGTAAAAATTAAAATAATATTAGCACTAAAAGTTTATAAAGAAAATTGGCAGTTCCCTGTCCCCCGAAGTCCCTCTCCCCATTGGCTAGCCCTTCCAACCTTTTAATGTCTTTTGGTATTTATCTCTGTATTTTTGAATAATATGCTTATGCTGCTATTTTGTAATTCATCCATTTTTGAAATTTCCTATTGGATAGTGATGTGGTGGCTAGATTTAATCTTCTTTCACCTTCCTCTTCCCTCCAGCCTATCCCCCCAATGTAAGTACATCACAATTCACCATGAAATCAGTAAGTATTCACACGATTATGAATATGTAAGTACTGCTGTTATGTTGGAGCAAAGGGGGAGTAACATGACTGTGTCCTCATTTGCATACTGTTTTTATTCACTTGGTTTCCTAAATTTTTTCACATGCTTTCTCAGATTTGCCAAGTGTTGGTCAATACTGTTTTCCAAGCACGCAGGCATTTGTGATCACCCATGAACTTCAGTTTTTCTCTCCCCCTCATCTAACCTGGAGTTGAAGCTTTACCAGCCTGTTGAACCATCTCTTTCTCATTTTGCAGCTCCTGCTCCTTAAGTTCCAGATCTCTCCCTTGTCTTTTTTGTTCCTGGTTTAGACCTCATATCCCTGGAGCACATTTCTAACTTCCTAGAAACAACAGTGCTTGGTGGGCAAAACTCAATAGCCACTGGCTAACTGGGACACTTGGCAGGGTTAACAGTCAGAAAATTTGGCATTTTTACTGGCATTTTTATTGCCACCTCAAGTGATGTTATCTGGAGGCTTTTTCCTTTGTTTTTTGGTCTGTCAGTTTTTTGGGGAATTAAATTCTCCAATCTCCTGCATGAGGGATTGTGGTAGGCCAAACACTGGCCTCCCAAAATGTGCATATCCTAACCCAGGACTCTGCATATGTCATTATGTTGAGAATTTTGAGATGAAGAGGTTATCCTGAATTATCCTGGTGGGCCCAATGTGATCATAAGGGTCCTTATGAGCAGGAAGCAGGAGGGTCAGAGTCAGAGAGGGGGAGATACTGCTCTGCTGTCTCTGAAGATGGAGGAAGGGGCACAGGCCAGGGAGTGCAAGTGACTTCTAGAAGCTGGCAAAGGCATGGGAACGGATTCTCCCCTTGATCCTCAGAAGCAATACACCCCAGCCTGTACCTGGATCTTAGCACAGTGAGACCCATTCTGGACTTCTGATCTCCAGAACTGTAAAATGATAAATTTATGTTGTTTTAAGCCACCGAGTTTGTGATTTGTTACATCAGCGACAGAAAACTAATACAAAGACCTGGTTTCTGGCATTCAGAGAACATGGCTAGAAGAGGGGTCAGGGGTTCCTCTATTTGAAATGGAGAATTGCACTTACTGGTCTATTCTCTATCCTTCACCATCACCTACACAGCCTCACGCTGTGCAGGCTGAACCTGAATTTGGAGCTGCTTCTGTTTGATTTCTCGAGACTAGTCATTGGTCTTCTCACTTGGGCTGTGGCTGATGAGCCATGTGGCGTCTGAGGGAGGCCAGGGTTGCAGTCACTCCATATCCCCTCATTTTCAGCCCCATTCCTTCCACAGAACCTCCACGTCTCAGCCTGGTGGGGAATTCACACACCTCTCACCAGTCTCTCCTCTCATAAAGACTCGAGTTTCACCTTCCTTAGCTGTGCTAAGCCAGTGTAAACGCCTCCATTGATTTTCTTGATTCTAAATATTTCTGAAGTGCTTATCTTCCAATATCTCCTCTCCATCTGGTTGTCTTTGTGGATGTGTGCCCTTTTTATTCCTTTTCTGTCATGTCAGTGCCTTTCCCTACCACTAAGTGAGAGGAGATGGATCCACCTTGCTTACCCAGATGCCCTCTGGGGGTCCAATATGCCTGCGGGGAGAGGGGAAGCATCCTGGCCCTCTGGCCGAATCCTTTCTTGGGTCCATAAAGGAATAAAAATAAACTGCATATATATAAAGTGTACCTTTTGAAAAGTTTTGACTTATAGATGCCCTCATAAAAATATCATCACCATCAAAATAATGAACACATCCATCACTCTCCCAAGCTTCTGGGCTTCTGCGTGCCTCTCGCTCCCCCCACCCCTTGCCTCTCTGCCAACCGCAGGCAGACCCTGATCTGCTTTTTGTCATTATAGATTAGTTTGTATTTCTGGAATTTTATGTAAATGAAATCATACACTATGTATTCTTTTTATTTCTTGGTCTGGCTTCCTTCACTCAGCATATTATTCTGAAGTTCATCCATTTGTTGCACATATCAGTAGTGTATTCCTTCCTGTTGCTGAGTAGTGTTCCTGTTAGACCACACTTCCTCCACCTCTTCGCCAACACTTGGAATGCTGAGTCATTTTTCATTCTGGCCATTCTAATTAAAATACAGTTGTATCAGACTGTGGTTTTAATTTGCATTTCCCTAATGACTAATGAGGTTGAGTGTTGTTTCATGTGATATGTCTTCTTTTGGAAAGTATCTGTTCAAATCTTTTGCCTGTTTTTATTAGGTTGTTTATTTTGTATTATTGTGTTTTGAGAGTTTTAAAATACCTGTTTTGGAAACAGGTCCATCATCAGGTATAAGATTTACAAATATTTTCTCCCAGTCTGCAGCCTGTCTTTTCATTACCTGAACAGTAATCTTTGAAAATAAAATTTTTAATTTTTTTTTTTTTTTTTTTTTTTTTTTTAAAGATGACCGGTAAGGGGATCTTAACCCTTGACTTGGTGTTGTCAGCACCACGCTCAGCCAGTGAGCGAACCGGCCATCCCTATGTGGGATCCGAACCCGGGGCCTTGGTGTTATTAGCACCGCACTCTACCGAGTGAGCCATGGGCCGGCCCAGAATTTTTAATTTTGATGACATCTAATTTATCAATACGTTCTTTTATGTATGTATTTTGCTTTTGATGTTGTATCTAAAAGATCTTTGCCTAACCCAAGGTCACAATGGTTTTCTCCTATGGTATAAGAGTGGACTTCAAAAAGCTCATGGAAAGATTCATATCATCTTTTAATTTCATTTTTCCATGAACTTTGTAAAGTACGGTTGCATTTTCTTCTAGAGATTATATAGGTTTGAACTTTACATTTAGGTCTATGACCCATTTGCAGTTAATTTTTACATATGGTATATGATGTGTGAATGCACTCCAGTGGTTGGTGGACCATCTGAGTTGTGGCTGTGGTGTCTAGCCGCTTTTGCAGCAGCCATGGTTATTGTGGTGGCTGTGGTGGGCCACCCACGTGGAGGTGCTGTTTTTGGCATGCTCCTTGGCACTGGCGATATGCCTGCTTGTGGGGTGTGTTTGGTTCCCTTCTCCATGCCTCTGGTCCCTGGGCAGGCCCCAAGGCACTGGCGCCATGTGCCTGGTTGTGGGAGAGGGTCCAGTCCCCTTCTCCATGTCCTGGGTCCCTGGGTGGGCCCCAAGGTACTGGCTTGGTGTGCCTGGTTGTGGGAGAGAGGTCCAGTTCCCTTCTCCATACCCTGGGTCCCCAGGTGGGCTCTGAGGTGCTTGCATGTTGTGCCTGGTTGTGGGAGGGTGGTCCAGTCCCCAACTCCATACCCTGGGTCCCTGTGTGGGCCCCAAGGTGCTGGCTCAGTGTGCCTCGTTGTCGGAGGGTACTCTGGTCCCCTTCTCCATGCCCTGGGTCAGCTCCGAAGTGCTGGCATGTTGTGCCTGGTTGTGGGAGGGTGGTCTGGTCCCCAACTCCATACCCCGGATCCCTGGGTGAGTCCCAAGGCGCTGGCTCAGTGTGCCTGGTTGTGGGAGAGAGGTCCAGTCCCCTTCTCCTTGCCTCGGGTCCCTGGGCGGGCCCCAAGGGGCTGGTGTGGTGTGCCTGGTTGTGGGAGGGGGATCCAGTCCCCTTCTTCATGCTTCAGGTCCCCAGGCTGGCCCCAAGGCACTGGTGCAATTTGCCTGGAAGTGGGAGTGGGGTCCGCTCCCCAGATCCAAGCCTCCAGGTCCCAGGCAGGCCCCAAGGTGTTGGTGGTGTGCCTGGGCCGGAACTAATTTTTTTGTCCTTTGCTTCTAACATGGGGGAACTTTCTGTGGGAACCAGTACTTGAGCTCTGTGGTTGTTTAAACCACTGCTTTGCTACTGTTTCCCTAGGGAAGGCTTTTTGTGCAGCTCAGGGTTTAATGGTTGACCTTATAGATACTTCCGGATCTCCAGAGACCCAGTGGATCTGGGTTGTGTAGAATCTCTGATCTGGGCCTGAGTATTTTCATCAAACTGCACCCCATGCAATTCTGCATTCCTGACCAGTCTCCTCTGAGTGGTCCTGCGCTGATTGGGGGGAAGATCAGCTGTCCTTGCTGTGCCCCAGTGCTCCCCTGGTGGGCATGTCTCACCCACCGCCCGTGCTCCAAACACTTCCCATGGGATGGGCCCTGCTCTGGTCCCTTGCAATGACTCACCGGCCTCTGAGTGGCTCCCTTTTTTCAGTTGTTCTGACTCCTTGCTCCTGCATGGGTCCATGGGAACTCTATTAGCAGTCTTGCTGTCCTGGGGGCTGCCAAGGCCCTCTTCTCTCCTGCTGCCTCCAAGTAACTCCATCTGAAGGGCACAGCTGTGGCTTCTGCCGGCTCCTGCTCCATGTGCTCAGCAGCTCCAGCATTAAAGCATCCACAGCCCGAAACGCTCAGAGCAGCTTTTTCTTTCTCTCATCGTAGCTTCTCCCACCTCCATGAACTCCGTAGGTCTCTCCTCCTCTTCCCCTGAGCTCCAGTGGCCCCGGCTTGGCTGATGTTACATTTTTATAGTTTTAAATTTGGTTGATTTGGGGGAGAGAGTGACACTGCGGACCATCTATTCCGCCATCTTGATTGGATTCGAGATACAACTGAATTTTGCCAATTAATTTTGTATACGTTTAGCAAACTTTCTAAATTACTTATCAGTTCTAGTAGCCGTTTTGTAGATTCCATCAGATTTTCTACATAGATGACCATGTTGTCAGTGAATAAAAGACAGTTTTAATCCTTTCTTTCTGGTCTGGATGCCTTTTATTTCTTTTCTTGTCTTTTTGCACTGGCTCAATCCTCAGTACAATTTTGAATAGGAGTGGTGTGAGCAGACATTCTTGTCACGTTTCTGACTTCAGGGGTAAAGCATTTAGTCCTTCACCATTAAGTATTGCTATAGATTTAAAATAACCTTAATCAAATTGAGGAAGTTCTTTTTCTGAGGAATAGACCTATATGGGATCCGAACCCGGGGCCTTGGTGTTATCAGCACCACACTCTCCTGAGTGAGCCACGGGCCAGCCCTCAAGTAAGAGTTTTAAAACTCATTTTTCTCCCCTTAGGAGCCTGGCTTTAGGCCCAAGCTTCTTACCCTTATTTCTTGCCTTTGGCTTGTTTTTAGCAACCCAGAATTTGATTTTTCATTTTGGCCCAAAGATGCTGCTTTTTTTTTTTTTTTGTCTTTTTGTCTTTTTTCCGTGTCCGGCAACGGATCGCAACCCTCAGTGTTGCCCCCGTACCGGACCGGGGACCGGCAACGGGATTGCAACCCTTGGCATTGCTCCCGCGCCTCGCTCAGCCAGTGAGCGGGAACCGGTCTGTACATGGGATCCGAACCCTCGGGCGGGAGCACCACCGCACTTCCCACGCGGCGCACTATCCAGTGCACCACCAGGCCGGCCCCTTCAAATGCTTTTTCTGCATTTATGAGATAAACATGGTTTTTCTTTCTTAGTTTGTTAATAAAGCAAGTTACATTGGTTGATTTTCTTATGTTAAACCAACCTTGCATTCCCAGGATAAACCCTACTTAGTGATGAGGTGTTATCCTTTTTATATGTTGATTCGATTTGCTAAAATTTTTATTAGAATTTTATTTATTAAAATTTATTAGAGTCCGTGAATATTCATAAGGGATATTGATCTGTAGTTTTATCTTCTTGTAATGTCTTTTGTTGTTAAAGAATATATTTTAGATGACTTGAATCCTTCTAAATTTAGTAAGACTTACTTTATATCCCAGAACATGCTCTACCTTGGTAAACGTTCTATGTGCACTTGAAAAGACTGTGTATTCTGCAGTTTTGGGTGGAGTATACTATTTGTGTAAAATAGATCAACAGTGTTTTTGTTTCATGAGTAATGAAGTTATGTTATTATTAAATTGTTGCTTATTTTGCTGCAAACTGTTGCTTCACTATATAAAAACAGCACCAGCAAATGCTGTATATTAAAAAATTAAGATAGTATTGTTCTTCATCTGATACTGTATAACAAAAACTTTTCTCCACTCCCAAGTTATTTCCAATGGAAAGATCATTAAGTATTTTGATCCAAATCCAGGGATAAATGTAAGCAAACTACAATATCATAGAAGGCTTAAGATAACAATGTTACCCTTGAATTACATAATTTTCATAACTAGTTTTTATGACACAGCCACTGCCACCACACAGTCGGCTCACCACCACAAGCCTGGCTTGCTGTCACAGCTATCGTGCAGGCAGCCCACTGACCGCTTGACTTCACTGACACAGGAGAGTCACCAGTGGAGCCCAGGGAAAGAGGTGAGCAAGTACAGACCCATGACCTAGTGGCCCAACCAATAGGGGGAATTTCACTCTTACACATGGTAGCACACTGTGGGTGGGAGGTACATGTGCAGCTCACATGACTGCCTTGATCCGGGGAGAGACACACATGGAACTCCCCAAGAGAGCAGAAACCCAGGATACCCAAAGAGAGTAAGAATGAAAATTCCCAGTCACCACCAACCCATCCCCTAACTGGGAGAAGAAAGGACTCAGGAGGAGCCTCTGCCTGTAGGATAAGGAAAAAGAAACCATGCTCAGGGTCACCATTCAGACTGAGAAGCTCCTGTATACCCCAGTGCATCTATCAGCATCACAGGATACTAGCCAGGGTGCCAACAAGCCTGCACAGGGACACCCACCCCAGGCAAAGAGTGACAGGGCACCCATGAACATCTTCCAAGAACTTGAGAGACTACCCACATCCTTGATGAATCAACACAGCATCACTAATTTCACCAAGGAATCACTAAGTACCCCAGTGCCTTGGCCATGGATGCATGCACATGCAGCTCCAACACTGAATCCAGCCAAAGTACACATACTGTGTCTACCTGGAACAAATACTAAAACACCATACTCAACAGGTGATTAAAACACATCTACAGGAGGAAGTCTCTCTCCTCAAAGCCCACTCCAGAGTAATAGAAATAGTAACTGTTCTACCAGATGACCAGACATCAATGTAGAGATACTAGGGAAAAAAACAACACCACCAAGAAAATATGACATCACCAAAGGAATGCAACAATTCTCATGCACCTTATCCCATAGAGCCAGAAACCCTTGAAATAACTGAGGATTCTGAGCAATAATCTTAAGGAAACTCAAAAAGATATGAGAAAATTCAGACAACAAAATGAAACAAGAAGAAGTATCCAGGATATGAAGGAGTAAATTTAAAAAGAGATTAATACCATAAAAAAGAACGTAGCAGAACTTATGGAACTGAAGGATTCACTCAGTAAAATAAAAAACACAACTTAGAGCTTAAGCAACAGGTTAGAGCAAGCAGCAGAAGAAATTTCTGATCCTGAAGAGAGTCTTTTTGAAATAACCCAGCTGGACCAAAAAAAAAAAGGAAAAAAGAATTTTTTAAAAAATGAAGAAAATCTAAGTGAGCTACTAGCAAACAACCTTAAGTGCACAAACATCAAAATCATGGAAGTTCTGAATGGGGAGGACAAAGGAAAAGGCACTGAAAACCTATTCAACAAAATAATAACAGCATCACTTCTTGGCCTTTTGGCTAAGGTCACGTGCAAAATAATAACAGAATTCCCAGATATAGGGAAAGACACCGACCTTCAGATCCAGGAGGCTCAAAGGTCCCCAAACAGATTCAACCCCAAAACGTCCTTTCTGGGACACATTATAGTCAAACTTGCAAAGCTTAAAGATGAAGAGAGAATCTTAAAAACAGCAAGATAAAGTTATCCTTATCAGACTAACACAGACTCCTCAACAGAAACTCTACAGGCCAGAAGAGAATGGGATGATATATTCAAACTACTAAAAGAAAAAAACTGTCAGCCACGGTTATACCTAGCAAGGCTTTCCTTCAGAAATGAGGGAGAAATAGTGTATTTCTCAAACAAACAAAAACTGCAAGAGTTCACCACCACCCGACCAGCCCTGCAAGAAATCTTAAAGGGAGTCCTGCATCTGGAATTTGAAAAATGATAATCACTACAATGAACACTCAGGAAAGAATAAAACTCACTGGTAGAACAAAAATGCAAATAAGAAAAAGAAAGAAATTTTACCACAGATGATAATTTCATGAATTCTGAATATTATAACTAGATTGTAGAGCCTAGCCTAAAAATCATAGGGTATGTGAAAAAAATATATATTATGTTTATCTGAAATCATTAGAAAATTAAGGGGTGTTTTCTTCCAGCAACAGTGTTGTGAGTAGTTTTGCCACTGGTATTGCTCAAAGTGAATATTTTAAGTCTATCCACTACTAATTTAAGACAACAATGCTGGATTAAGTTGTTTCATGCTCGTTTAATTAAGCGTTCCATTTTCACTCCTCAATAGACTCCCTGTTTCTCATATAGTTCTTCACTCATTAGTGAAGTATTACGCAGTGCTATTTTTTTTTTTTTTTGCATACTCTTACGCAGTGCTATTTTGATCTGACAACCAACTTAACAAGATTTGTTAACAAGTCCTGGATTTGCTTCAAGAGGCTCTGTAATCTCAGTTACTTCTCCAGATAGAAGAGAACAAAGTTCACAAGCAACTTTCACANGAACCCTCGGCAGGAGTGCTGCCGCGCTTCCCAAGCGGCGCACTGTAGCAGTGCGCCACCGCGCCAGCCCAGGGAAAAAGGATTCTTTAAAAATTAAGAAAATCTAAGAAAGCTGGCAAACAACCTTAAGTGCACAAACATCCACATTATGGGACTTCCAGATGGGGAGGAGAAAGGAAAAGGAATTGAAAACCTATTCAACAAAATAATAACGGCATCACTTCTCAGCCTTTTAGCTAAGATCAAGTGCAAAATAATAACAGAACTTCCCAGGTATACGGAAAGACACAGATTCAAGAAGCTCAAAGATCCCCAAACAGATTCAATCCAAAAAGGTCCTCTCTGAGACACATTATAGTCAAACTGGCAAAGCTCAAAGACAAAAAGAGAATATACCTAGCAAGGCTTTCCTTCAGAAATGAGGGAGAAATAGTGTATTTCTCAAACAAACAAAAACTGCAAGAGTTCACCACCACCCGACCAGCCCTGCAAGAAATCTTAAAGGGAGTCCTGCATCTGGAATTTGAAAAATGATAATCACTACAATGAACACTCAGGAAAGAATAAAACTCACTGGTAGAACAAAAATGCAAATAAGAAAAAGAAAGAAATTTTACCACAGATGATAATTTCATGAATTCTGAATATTATAACTAGATTGTAGAGCCTAGCCTAAAAATCATAGGGTATGTGAAAAAAATATATATTATGTTTATCTGAAATCATTAGAAAATTAAGGGGTGTTTTCTTCCAGCAACAGTGTTGTGAGTAGTTTTGCCACTGGTATTGCTCAAAGTGAATATTTTAAGTCTATCCACTACTAATTTAAGACAACAATGCTGGATTAAGTTGTTTCATGCTCGTTTAATTAAGCGTTCCATTTTCACTCCTCAATAGACTCCCTGTTTCTCATATAGTTCTTCACTCATTAGTGAAGTATTACGCAGTGCTTTTTTTTTTTTTTTTGCATACTCTTACGCAGTGCTATTTTGATCTGACAACCAACTTAACAAGATTTGTTAACAAGTCCTGGATTTGCTTCAAGAGGCTCTGTAATCTCAGTTACTTCTCCAGATAGAAGAGAACAAAGTTCACAAGCAACTTTCACACTTTCCAAAGTACCAAACTAATCTTGTTTGTTCAATTTTGTTTCATCTTTAGGCACACTAAAGATGTAAACGACATCACATCTCGCAAAACTTCTTGTGCAAAACCACTCATGCTCACTGTTCTAAAGTTCCAATATCATCTTCTGCTGTTACCCATTCATGCCTGTGAATTTACGCATGGAAAGCAGAGCAGGTCCTGTGTGCGGCCTCACTGGCACCTTCTCTCAGTGCCAAGGCCTTTGCCCACAGGCTCCACGCTGCTCGCTGCTTGCAGCGTACCACGTGGGCAGGGGTGCTGAGAGTTGCCGTGCAGGCCTTGGCCACCCAGGCCAATGGGGGTGGGTGGAGTAGGTCAATAGTGTTCTTAAAGTATTCCATATCCTTACCAGTTTTCTGTACCTGTTCTTTCAATTATTAAGGGAGGGAAGTTAAAATCTCTAATATAATTAAATTATTTATCTTTGCCATTCTATAATATTTTGTTTCATGTGTTTTGAAGCTCTGCTATGAGGTACATAAATATTCATAATTGTATGAATAATTCTCCTTGGCCTTTGTCATCCCTAATAATATTCTCTGTTCTCAAATTTACTTTGTCTGAAATTAATAAAGCCACTCCAGCTTTCTTTAGATTAGTGGTAGCATGGTGTATGTTTTTAACCCTTTTAACTTATGGTGTCATTATATTTAAAGTACATTTTCTAGTCAATATATAACTGAATATTGCTTTTTATCCAATCTGTATCTGCTTTATATACTCTTCAATTGAGATATTTAAACCATTTACATTTAACAGAATTATTGGTTTGGTTAGGTTTAAACCTCTCATCTCACTATTTGTTTTCTACTTGTCCCATCTGTTCTTTGTTCCCTTTTCTCTCTTTTTGTCTTCTTTTAGATTCACTGTGTATTTTTATGATTCCATTTTGTCTCTTCTGTAGGCTTATTAGATATCACTCTGAATTTGATGTGTAACTTTGTGATGCATCTTCACTCATCACAGACCGTCTTCCCGCGACATTAACCACTTCAGCTGTAGCACAGGAACCTTAAAACAGTGAACTTCCATTTCTTCCTTCAAGGTCTTTGTGCTATTCTTATCATACTTTATTTTTTTTTTTTACATACATAAATCCAACGCAATGTGTTTTTTTTTGTTTGTTTTGTTTAAGAAGTCAATTATCTTTTAAAGAGATATAAATATTAGGAACAAAATCTCATACATTTACCCATTTTGTTACCATTCCCAGCGCTCTTTATCTCTTTGTGTAGATCCAGATTTCCACCTGGTATCATTTTCCTTCTGCTTGAACAACTTCTTTTAACATTTCTTGTAATGTGGGTCTTCTGGTGGTGTACACTTCCACCTTTTGTGTGTAGGCAGAAGTCTTTATTTCACCTTTATTTTGGAAAGATATTGACTCAGTATAAAATTCTAGGGTGGCAGTTTATTTTCTTCCACTTCTTTAAAGATGTGACTCCAGTGTCTTCTTGCTTGCATTGTTTCCAACAGGAAATCTGCTTTCATCTTAATCTTTGTTCCCCTGTTCCTAACTTGTCCCCTCCAACCCCACTGCCACCTGCTTTTAAGATTTTTTATGTATCACTGGTTTCCCACCATTTTATTATGACTGGCTTTGGTATAGTTTTCTTCATGTTTCTCATGCTTGTTGAGCATCTTGTATCTATGGGTTTATTCTTTTCATCAAACTTAGACTTTTTTTCAGTCATTATTTATTCAGATAATTTTTCTGTCCCAACCTCTCCCTCTTTATATGGACTCCAATTACACATTACACATATATTAGGTCCCTGACGTTATCCCAAAGGTCACTGACACTAATTTTTTTTTTTTAACTCTCATTTCTAAGTTCACTAGTCTTTTTTTCTGCAATGTCTAACCTGTGGCTGATCTTTCCAGCATATTTTTTCATCTCATGCATTGTAGTTTTTAATCTCTAAAAGTTTGATTTGGGGCATTTTCATGTCTTCCATGTCTCTCCTTAACCTTTAGAACATACAAAATATAGTTATAATAACTGTTTTAATGTTTTAGTACACTAATTCTAATATCTGTTTTAGAGCTGGGTTGTTCTGAACTGATTGATTTATCTTGACCTTATGCACATTATATTCCAAGTTTTTTGGAGTGTCTGGTAATTTTTTATTGGACTCCAAATGTTGTGAATTTTACCTAGTTGGGTGCTGGGCAATTTTGTATTCCCATAAAATATTCTTGAACTTTGTTCTGGAACTGAGTTAAGTTACTTGGAAACAGTTCAATGCTTTTGGTTCTTGCTCTAAAGATCTGTTAGACAGGCCTGGTGCAGTGCTGTCTCTAGAGCTAATTATTTCCACTTCTGAGGCAAGACTCTTCTGTGTACTCTGTCAATGCCTGGTCAGTCATAAGGTTTTCCGGTCTAGCTGGTGAGAACAGACACTGTCCCCAGCCTCATAGGAGCACTGGGCACTGTTAGCTCTAATCCTTTTGGGAGGTTCTTTACTCAGCCTCCCTTCAGTGCATGTGCGGATCAATACTCAGCTGAATACTCAAGAGTGATCCTTTGCTGATCAATGATGTCTCTCTCTGTGCAGCTCTCTCCTCTCTGGTTCTCCGTCCTTTAAACTTCAGTGGTTTTAGTCTCCATGGACTTTAAGATCTGTCTCTTCAACTCAGGAAGTCCACTGGCTTCTCCTCCCCTGTGCTGTGGCCTGGAAACCCTCTCAAGGAATAAGCTGGGACAATCAAAGGATTCACTTGGTGTATTTCCCATCTCTCAGGCATCACTGACCTTTGTTACAGTGATGAGCAGTATCTTAAAACTGTTGCTTCCTATATCTTAGCCACTTTTTGATTGCCTTAGTCAGGAGAGTAAATCCAGTCTCTGTTACTCCATCTCACCAGAAGTGGAAGTCTCTCACATTGTTTTATTCTGTCTTCATTAATTCCACTCATCAGCTTCATTTCCCTCAACCTAATCCATGCCATACAATCTTCTTTAAAAGACTCAGGTCTCCCTCCTGTCCTCTCTTCTGCCATGTTTCCCATTCTCTCTTCCACACAGTGCATGTGCGGATCAATACTCAGCTGAATACTCAAGAGTGATCCTTTGCTGATCAATGATGTCTCTCTCTGTGCAGCTCTCTCCTCTCTGGTTCTCCGTCCTTTAAACTTCAGTGGTTTTAGTCTCCATGGACTTTAAGATCTGTCTCTTCAACTCAGGAAGTCCACTGGCTTCTCCTCCCCTGTGCTGTGGCCTGGAAACCCTCTCAAGGAATAAGCTGGGACAATCAAAGGATTCACTTGGTGTATTTCCCATCTCTCAGGCATCACTGACCTTTGTTACAGTGATGAGCAGTATCTTAAAACTGTTGCTTCCTATATCTTAGCCACTTTTTGATTGCCTTAGTCAGGAGAGTAAATCCAGTCTCTGTTACTCCATCTCACCAGAAGTGGAAGTCTCTCACATTGTTTTATTCTGTCTTCATTAATTCCACTCATCAGCTTCATTTCCCTCAACCTAATCCATGCCATACAATCTTCTTTAAAAGACTCAGGTCTCCCTCCTGTCCTCTCTTCTGCCATGTTTCCCATTCTCTCTTCCACGTACTTCATTAGGGGCCTTTCCTCTTCCTGCCATGCAACAGCCTACTGAAGGCTGAGGCTGTGTGTACTTGTCCTCTGAGTACTCCCAGCACCTAGCAGAGTGCCTCACCATCGTGAGCACCAGATTACTATGCAGAGAATAAACCAGTGCTTGATACCCAACCAGCTACAGGTTGTGCCCTTTTGTGGTCTGGGGATCAGAATGCATTTTTCCAGAGACAACATGAAAGTCAGGGAGGACAATCAAAGTGGCCTACTGTGAAGAATCAGGTCCTCCCTCCCTCTTCCCCTTCTTAAGATTTTCTTTGTATGAGTTAATGACCAAGAGGAACACTGTTTTCTCCAAGATAGGAAAGGAAAAAAAAGAGAGAAGAGGAGGCTGGAGGCCAGGAAGCAACTGCCCTGCACCTGACCCCCATCCTGGGCTAAGGGAGGGATCTGGGCCCAGCTGGATGGGGGAGTCAGTAGATCAGAAACTAAAGGACTATACTGCCTTGGTGAGGTCTTCTGAAAAGGAGAGGACCTGAGTGGCCTTGTTCTCAAGGATACATGGATGTGCCAAGACCCTACAGGGGCGTGTGAGGACGCAGAGCCCAGAAAATACAGGCATTTTTATAAGCTATGAACCCCTCAGTGGTCAGAGGTTGGCAAAGATGGAATGATAGCTGGAATCCTGGGCCCATCCATCGAATCTTATCTATTCTATACCATAGTTGATTCTAGACTCCCATGGGGCAGGTTTATTCCCCTCTATCAGTTGGGCAGCAGCAGCACACACAGCACCCTATCAGTGCCACACTGGCAGCAGGAAGGTGCAGGAGAGGGCTCCCTCTGAGGCCAGGTAAGGACAGCGAAGCCCAGCAGCTCTCCAGGGAGCTGTGATGGGCCTTTCTGTAGTTTGCAGGGCCAATCAGGGCAGGAAGGAAAATGCTGCCTCATTCGAGCATGTGGAGAGGGTGTAAGTCTCTTCAGAAACTCTAGATTTTCTAATGAGCTTTAAATGAGCAGCTTAATCTGCTTAGCCTCCTGGAGTCGGAATGGGTATGGCAGAAGGTAGAGAAGGGCTGATGCCCATGCTGAGCTGCATTCGAGAGCACAGCAGTGAGGCTTTGATTTGTCTGTTACAAACACATAGGCCTCTGTTTCCCCCACCCTGTTGGCTCCCCATCCTTAGCGCTAGTGAGGCCTTTTCTGCATCAGATGTCAGTTAGAACATCTCGATAATGACCCCAGCACCAGGGACACCTCTGAAGTCAGTAGCCCCCAAGCCCATCTCCATACCCCCGGCATGGGAGAATGGTTTCCCTTACCTGGATGTTTTCCGTGGCCTCTGGAGAGACAGGTTCCTCTGGCTCCTCAACTATTTCCTGGGAACCCTGGCTGTTACTCTTGAGCTCAGCATCTTTGAAAGAAAGAGTCAAATAAGGACAGAAAACAGAAAATAACTACCTGCAGAACCATAGGAAACTGAACAGCATGATCATGTGCTTTTAAGCTACAGCGTATCGGAAGCCTTGTATCCTTCAGGGAGGAAGAGTGGGGTCGCTGAAGCCCACCCCAGTTCTGACTTTGATGGAGGGGTCCTGGGCAAGTTCCTCCCTCAACTTTTCTGTGCCCTTATCTGCACGATGGAGATAAAATGGTATTTGCCCCAGGGGAGCTGTGGAGATGACGTGTGCAGCAGGCCTGGGCTGGGCCTGGCATGCAGGAGGCTCAACCTATGCCAGTAGCCCCCTCTGCAGTGTACAAACAACTGAGTATTAGGTTCCTGGATGGCAGGTTCCCACAAGGTGGGAAAGACCACAATTAGCTCTGTCAGTGCTAACCAAATCCCAAGAATTAGCAGAAGGCCTGCATTCTCTTTGTGTGGAAATACTGCAAACATGTGGTGTGTCAGTGGCCACAATGTTCACTTTTCTATTTTCTAAGCAAGAAGAACTGGAGCTGAGCATTATTGTTTTAATGTGTTCTGAAAAGTCAACAATCAGGGTAGTTTTTATGTATTTAACCTTCGATAAAAATTACAGTAAAAAAAAATCTATTTTGTCTGAAAAACCCTTTTCTCCCACCCCACCACCCTTTTTTCATTTTTCCAAACACTCCATCCCAAGGAGGGTGATTTGGGAGAGGATATCACTGAAGGAATGCAGTCCTTTCCTCCTGCCTCCCCCAGTGCCCGCTCTGCTGGGGGATTCTCAGCTATGACATCTGCCCTTGGCCTTCAGGCCTCAGCTCAGAGCTGAGGATGCTCTACCCAGATGCAGGAGGGAGAGACAGCCAGGACCCTCTGTGCTTCCTCTCCACAGTGTCTTCCAGTGTCAGCAGCACCTGAAGACACCTCTCAGCCCCAAATCACTGGATCACTAATGCTTTCTCCCTACTTCTGGCAAAGATGTAGGTGAATGAAACCAAATGAAATTCTAAGAGAAAAATGAGATGCCTGGGGAAGTGTAAATGTACATAACATTGAAGGTACAATGAGAGAGAACTGCATCCCAGCATGACAGGTGGCTCTTTTGCATGAAGAGAAAATGTCCTGAGAAGAGAGGAACAGAGGACTTAGAATACCTCATCTGAAGAAAGGCATTTTGGGGAAAATAAGATGTATCACAACTCTAGTTCCTGACACGTCGTGTACCCTGCAAAATTTTCTAAATAGCCTCTATGAGGTTTCTAGCATTCTCATGAAGACAGGAGCAGCATGCTTTCTACATTAATCTACTGTGTTATTGAGATATACATGCATATGGAAAAGTGTGCAGCTCAGTGAACTCCACGTTTACCCCTATGTGACAACCACCAGGGTGAATATATAGCATCCAGAAGGTTCTCTCACCTCCCCGTCCAGTCAATACGCCTTTCAAGCATAACCGCTATTCTCACTTTTACTACCATTGATTAGTTTTACTCAGCAGCAAACTTTTGAATGAAAAAAATATATATCAATAACTACTTATTCTTAAGTTGCACTTCATTTAAAAAAAGATACTTCTTTCCTATTTTAAGTTTTAAATTCAAAGAATAACAAAAAAACACAACTAAGAAAATTAGACCTTCACTGTGCATATATTTCTTTTATAATTAGGACAAAATTACTACAATGGAATAAATCTTAAAGAATAGATTAGATTTGCAATGAACTCACAATCCTGGTCTTAACCGTCTGACAGTCTAATGTTCATGGGACAATTACTTACTACAATGGCTAATTGTCTTGGCTAAATTGTCATGAGGTGTTGCAGTTGACTGTTAAGCAGCTGTCACACTCATCTCCAGAGGTGGCTGCATTTCAGAACGGGGTGAGTTGATGCTATATCTCTCTTTCCAGTGTCTCTGGGGTTTGGGAGCTTTAATTAGTTTATGTTCATAATGGGCCCTGAGATCCTCAAATGTGAGATGCTTTCCCAGGGAAAAGTCATGGCAGTGGTATTATATAACACACAACTAAAAACACGACTGACGCTGCAAACCGAGTTGTTATTTTATGGCTTATACTAGCTAAGTAGCTTAGAAGTCCTGAGCCAGTGGTTTACTGTGGTTGGAGTGAAGGCACAACTTGCTAGGACTTTCTCTCTATGTAAGACTGCTTATCTGAAGTGCGTTTACCTTGAAGTTAATGAAGCCGGAAGTTCAGGCACTCCCCAGCACAAGCCCCTCCCAAGGCACAGTGTCTAACATTGCATTCATAATTTTCCATTCTTTTCCTTAAAGAGATCTCCTGAATTGTACAGACTTTAGGTCCCACAAGACTTTGGCTCTATCTTGCTCTTTATCTAATAAGAATAACACATAGAGGATGCAAAATAACACATTTTGAAGGCTTTAGGAATAAATAATAGTATACAATTTTGTATTTTTTACATTTATTTTAAATATCCCTCAAAATCCCAACAATAGTTTTTTTTGTGTGTGTGCAATGAAATAACCTGGTTCTGAAAGAGTAAATATGGAGGAATAGTCAGTAAACAAAATTTATAAAAAGAACAAAAAGTGGGACGACTTTCCTACTGAATATCAAGAGGTAATACAAAGCCATAGTTATTAAAACAGTGGGTTACTGGAGTAGAAACAGAACAGAATGGAATCCAGAAATAGTGCCAGACAGTTATAAAATGCTGATGTATGTTAACACTGGCATTTCAAATTAATGAAGAAAGAATAAACTATGCAATAAATAGTGTTGGCTAACCATATGAGAACAAATAAAATTTCAGCCCTTGTTTCATATCGTACGCAAAAATCATTTGCAGGTAGATTACAGCCTGAAGGTTTTTAAAAACCCACTTTGAAATTACTAGGATAAAATATAAGAGAATATCTCTATGACCTTGTAGGTAGGGCAACCCTTCCTTAGAAATGCAGAAAGCAAAAGTCATAAAAGAAAAATATTGACACATTTGGTCACACCAAAATTTAAATGTTCTGCCAAAAGTACCCTAAAAAGGTTTTTAAAAGTAAGTAAATAAATGGAGAAAATATTTGGAACACATTTAATGAAACAATGATTGAATTCCAGGAAAAGAGAAACAAAGGAAAGAAAATGGACAGGAAATGTAAGTGTCCAATAATCATACAAAAAGTGTTCAACCTCAACTGTATTCACAAAAATTAACTTAAAACAATGGTATCTCCTTTCATGCATATCATATTCACCAAAGTTTAAAATTCTGACAACACTAAGTATTGGGAAAGGAGGAAAAGCTCAGAAGGAAGGCCACCAGTACAGTCACATTTGGTGGCAATGTGAGTACTTCCAAGCCCAGTACAAACAATTCCAGAAATATAGGCTATGGAAACTCCTGCAAGAGGCCCAAAAATACATGTTTAAGTAGGCTTATTGCAGCCCTGTTTGCAATAACAAAAATAACAAGGCTGGCCAGTTAGCTCAGTTAGTTACAGTGCAGCCTTATAATCGCAAGGTCAACAGGTTCAGATCCCCACACTGGCCAGCCGCAAAAAAACAAAAACAAAAACAAAACAAACAAACAAACAAAAACAAAATAACGGAAACAACCTAGGCATCCAGCCAAGAACAAATGTGGCACACTCCATACAGTGAAAAGCTACCCACAGGTAAAAGGGATGTCCCAGATTTATGCATAGCAACATTATTAGATCTCAAAAAGTTGAGTTAAGAAGCAAATTTCTGAATATTGCATACACATATGACACAATTTATGTAGAAAACACTGCCACAAAGAGGTGGTGTTTTTTCTGTGGATACATGGGATTTATGTAAAAGTATAAAAAAGAGGTCTGAAAGGATACATATGAAAGTTAGAACAATGGTGCTGTGGATTGATTGAATTCTGTCCCCAAAAGTTCACATATTAGAAGCTTAATTCCCACTGTAACTGGTGAGGGTGGGGAATCCTATTATGGTAATTGAAAGGTGGGGACTTGAAGAAGTGATTAGATTGTAGGACCATGCCATAGTGAATGGATTAATAATGATGGTCAGGGCGTGGTTCTCAGGTGCTCTGCCATTTTTCTGCCATGTGAAACCACTACCTGCATTGCTGTAAAGCCACTACCAAAGAAGACCCTCACCAGATGTGTTGCCTGGACTTTGGACTTCTTAGCCTCTGAAACTGTAGCAATGAATTTCATTTTCTTGCAAATTACCCGGTTCCAGAAATTTTGTTATAAGCGACAGAAACAGACTAGTACAAATGGCTATTTGGGGAGGAGAGGGAGAACCACGATTAGAAGTTGATCAAAAGGAACTCAGCTTTAACAGGATTACCCTAAGGGTTGTAAAGGAGAAGAGTTTCAAATATCACTAACACAATTAAGATTCAAAAAAAAAAGTTTAATTATAAAAGTAAATTTCTATCTTCAAAGTGTTACAAAATGGTCATTTCTGTCTAGTATTTTAATATTATGAATGATTTCAGAAAATTCTGACAAATGAGTTTAAGGCAATAAGCTTTAAGAGGAGGAAAGAGAAAAGATTAGAGATTCGAGTTAAACCATTCAATTCAAAGTTCAATGGAGAAAGGTTTGTTTGCTCTATTAGGTATCCAGAAGAAAACAATGAATAAGATGTGGTCCTTACTCTAAGAGGGTCCCACATGATCAGGGTGTGTCGGGTCCACCACCGGCCGACCCGAACAGCCTTAGCCTCGTTCCTTTCAGTGGGCGAGCAAATGGCCCGGATTCCTCTTTCCCTCCAGTCCCCTTTGGAAGGAGATGGAGGAAGAGAGCCATGAAGAGAGGTGAGCACACCGCCGGCCCCAAAACAGCCCGGTTAAAGGACACTCAGATGCGGCGGGGGTTCTGTCGAGGCAGTTCGTTTATTATCACACAAGCACTTGCTTTTATAGGCAGATGGGGAGGGGAGGTTTTAACATAATCCTATCAGCTTAAAGGTTACGAGAGCATGCATCCTGTCTCAATGCCTAGCTATTGCAATCACGCAGTGTTCACGAGCGGAAGTGCGTATTTGGCCAATAAGGGCTAAGGCAAGCTTCCTGCAGACACTCCCACCCTACTTTCTCCCAGCGCCGTCTTAGGCTGCCACGTTAATATGCCCTTGTGGGCCCATAATGGCGCCGCTTGTAATGTCACAGGTGGCGTTAGTTTTTAAGGCCCAACAAGGGTGTACACGGTTGTACACACACACACACACACACATGCATGCACACGTAGCTATCTTGTAGTGTGAGAATTGCTAGAGCAGAGGTAGAAACATAGCACATTGAATGTTCATTTATTTGTCCCTTTATTCATTTAAAAATATATATATTTCACACATATCGTTTGTTAAACAATAACATTCTTGGTTTCTACGTGCTGGGGATTGAGCAGTAAACAGGGCAGAAGAGGGCCTTGCCCTGCTGAAGCAAGTTAGTAAGTACCCAAGAAAATATTAAGTCATGACAGATGGCATGCAGAAAATCAGACCTTGGGGGATGCTTCAGCTTGGGTGGTCAGAGAAGTCCTCCCTGACATTTAAGCTAAGACCTGAATGACAAAAAGTAGCCTTTCATTTATTTTATTGTAAAAGACAATGGAGAAAAGGAGCACAGACAAATCTTTCAAGGCCTTTTGCTGAAGAGTGAAGAAGTCCTTATTTCTTGGCAGGTTTTTCTCCCTTGATTGACCTCCTACCCTTTGGCCCTCTTTGTAATTGGGTTAGTTTTCTGCAGCTGCTCTAACAAATTATCACTCAGTTAGTGGCTTGAACAACACAAATTTATTCTCTCACAGTTCTGGAAGCCAGAAGTGGGACATCTGTATCCCTGAGTTGAAATCAAGGCATCAGCAGGGCCATAGTCGGACCAGAGGCCCTGGGAGAGACTCCGTTGCTCGCTTCCTCCAGCTTCTGGAAGCTGCGGCACCCTGACTCGTAGCTGTGGCATTTCAGTCTCTGCTTCCATGATCACATTGGTTCTTCCTCTTCTGTATAATCTTTCTCTTTCTCTCCCTTCTGAGGACACTTGTGATAGCATTTAGGGATCCTCAGATAATCCATGATAACTTCATCTCAAGATCCTTAATCACACTTATAAAAACGCTTTTTCTAAAAATAAGGCAAAATTTACAGGTTCCAGAAATTAGGACAAGGACATCTTTTGGGAGGTCATTTTTCAGTCATCTTCAATAGGTACCTATGGCTGACTGAATGCAGTGTATTCATCCAAATGCTTACTAGGAAGATCAAACTCAACGTGTCCAAATCAGAAATCACTGTCATCATTTCAGCATCTCCATCAAATAAGCCATTCAACTCTTATTAATCTCATCTCACAGATGGTTTCTCCATTCACTCAACTTCTGAAACCATCCTTGATATTTCCCTTTTCTGGAACCTCCTTTTCCAACATACAATAAGATATCAAATTCCATTAATTCTCCAAAACGTCTTCCAGGTCCATCCCATGGTCACTGTCCTGATTCAGTCTCTCCTCATCTCTTTCCAGGACATCACTGTGGCCTTTGTAAAGTCTTCCTGTGAACTAGAAGCTGACTATGAAACTCTTTTCTAATTAAAGATTTCCAGGGGCCGGCCC